>NC_061121.1:87072621-87083801 GCF_002878395.1 Capsicum annuum
GTAGTCAGTATGATCCAGTCCATATAGCCTGTAATCTAGTTTAGCAAGCAAAGAGATAAGCTCCTATAGATTCTTAATTTTCCAGCTAGTCTTACTATCTGTAGTCTTATACGTATGTACATTCCAAAAGGCAATGTGTTTGTGTCCAATTAAATTATGAATTTAGCTCAGTTCATGCATCAGTTTCAGTTTCAAATATTAAGTCATGATTTAGTTCGTAAGTATCCTGTGTAGTATCACAGTCTCTTCCTAGTATTTTCATCAAATTATTATCATTCGGAGATGAATGATCCCAAGAGGGGGATGTTGTAATACCCTGAGTTTTCATGTCATAAACCTCTCATCCTTTCTCATGAGATCAGATCCAATGCAAAGTAATGGTTACTCATAAGTTGACACTCTCGTTTCTATCTTAGCCATATAGTTATTTTTCTTGAGGATTCATGCACTTGCAGACCAGTAGATTAGCTCATTATTCTTGAGATCTAGTGATTCAGTTCTATCAGTTACACATGATAGCTTGAAGACTAATATTCCTCTGTGTTTCAGGTTAATTATCTACATTCGAGGCCGAATGTTCCCAAGGGGGAGCTAATGTAATACCCCATATTTTCGTGCTAAAATTCTAACTGTCGTTCCTGCATGTCAAAGCTCTAGTCCAAGTGATTCTCACATAAATACAAGTTGCATGATCATTATCCTAGTCTATGGAGTAGTTTAGAGGTAAAAAATGTTCATAGCAATGACCTAGAACAAAATTGAGCTAAGACCAATTGATTCATCCAAAGTTTGACATTCGATTCTATAAGGTCAACTTCAAACGTGTATATATCTTAATATACATGGAATTTTTCATCCCAAGACCTATAAAATTGTGGATAATTGAATTAGCTTTCCAACGATACCAATTTCGCAAAAATCTGATACTCGAGCGAAGAGTTATGCCCATTTTCGTGAGAGGCAGTAAGGGTGTATGATGGGCAATGCGCCGCCCAATCAAATATGTCCGATTGGGAGTGCGAGGCATACTTAAATGTCTGCCATAAGGTGTGCCATGGGTTGTACGCCGCATACCTCACTTCCAAGTGCCAAAAACACCCCTATATATGTCTATAACACGGGATTAAACTCCCATAACACCAAAATAAGTTTACTTTCTCTCAAAATCACCAAGAACATTCATTAGGGTTTCAACCTAAAAATTCAAATATCTCAAGATTCAACCATTAGTTTTCAATAATTCTTCGAGATTTGGAATCCCCATTTCGAGGGCTACAAGAAACACTCATTATTTTTACGAATAGAGTCCCAAGGTCAAGAGTTCATTCAAAGCTTCAAGTTTAAGGTATGTGAGTTTTTTCAACAAGAACACCCTTTCGTTCTTGTACCCAAAATTTGTATTATTTTACAAAGATATACGATTTTACATGCTCTACTTATGAATTTGAGATGGAAATTTGAAATCTATATTCTTGTTGAAGAAGTTATAACATTTTTGATGGTTTGAAGATGAATTTCATGAGCGTTGATGTGAATATTCATGATTAAAGATAAATTTCCAGATTTTCGTATGAATCATACATGTTTGATATATAAAGTGTGAATCTTGAAATGTTTTGATCAAGTATTGATATATGGGTTGTTGAACACGATTTAAATTTATATTTTGCTGAAGTAATGTGTTATATACACTTTGAGATTGGATTGATTTGACCTTTTGTTCTTGAAGGAGTTATTTTTAAACTCGAATGATAAAAGAAATCCACATTTTAATTGATTATGATAAAGGGGTAGAATGATGGCTCCCGTTATGAATTATTGAATTGTGTTGTTGTGGATTTTCTTTTGAAGAGATCTGAGCTAAGTCTGGGAGTAGTATTTAGCATCGAGTGGGAGGTATAGCTGTGATTGGTACTTCCCTAGAGCTATGTGCCCCCGTAGGATGTGAGCCTAAGGCTAATTGATATAGCGATCACTAGTGAAAAGAATGATTAAGGTCTTACTCCGATGGCAAGGATAGGACAGCTCTCCCCAACGGGGGTTGGACGTTGGACTCCATGTAGCTCACATGGTTTATGTCGGTTGTAAGAGACTACTAATGTGTGTGTGTATTCGCCTATCTAATATGAAAAGTCTTATTCTTCTATCTGAGATGAAAACATATTTGTTTGAAAGACTGAGTTTGAAAAAGTCATTGTTTTTGAAAGATTTAATGAACATATATTCCAAAGAGAATTGTTATGAGATTTGATTGCTTTGATGATTTGGAATCGAGATGGAAGTGAATTGAGATTTATTATGATGACTCACATAATTCACCCGATATATTTTACTCTCTTATGATTATGATGATTTTAATTCGAGCTAAGTGAATCATTTATATCAGCATGCATAATTTTATAAATTGTGATGATATTAAGATATTATTTTATATATGCATTGCACCCCTATATTCTCGGTACGTTTCCTTGGTACTGACCCACATATTCGTATGTGGGCTATATTTTCTCAGAATGTAGGTACAAGGTATAGTGTACATCTTCAGATCCAGTCAGTTCGCAACATCCAGTCAGCAGGTGATGAGTCCTTTTGATTCAAGGGCTTGAGTTAGTTATACAGTTCGAGAAGTGTTGTATTTTCTTTATTTAGTCGTATTGATTTGGGTTAGTTGGGAGTCATGACCTGGCTACCTACAGTCAGTACTAGTAGAGGCTTCATAGACAGTCAGTAGAAGTTGATGTATTCTGTTTCAGTTTCCGTTGTAAAAGCAGAGTTGTAATCTTGTAAATTTAGTTTTGTATCTATCATATTCAAAAAAGAGTTATTTTCCCCAGATTTGTATAGGTTTATACTTTTTGTTCAGTTTCTTATGAGTTATGCCAGTAGAAGGGTTAGCTTGGGGTCACTTGTGATCCTAAGCACCGTGTGACATCTTATGACCCAATTTTGAGGCGTTACACCTAAGTTGAGGGTGGCTATCAGAGGGGTGTGTGATGTAAAGTGAATATGAAGAAGGGTAAAAAAAAGAAAAATATGCAAGGCTAGGTGTGGTAGAAAAAGAATGAGAATAGAAAAATTATGAAAAAGAGAAAATGAATGAATAAAAACTGCACCAGCTTGAATGTGCTTTAATCAAGAAAGGGAGAAATAATGTAAAAGTTGATAAGTCAGACCCCAAAAATAGTGTAGTATGAAGGAGGCTCAGTTACTTTAAATATCATCGAGTATCATACCAGCCCCTAGCCTACATTACAAGGCAAAGAAAAGACCTATAGTGATCCTAGATGACCTGTCTGAAAATCTTGGTAATGAAAATATGGGCAAGCCTGTGGTATTTGTGATACATTGATTGGAACTTCATTCTGAGAGTAAGCGTCTTTTGACTATCCCCATGGTTACATATGTGATGTTTGACATAAGTGGAGTGGGACTTCTTTGTAGTGAGGGCACACTGGTTACGTTTCTAGTTACTAATTTATTTGGATAGTGTAATCTTGGTACATGCATGGCTGCTGTTGCTGAATTGATGCCATATCTTGATTCCTATGTGTCGCATTATTGTTCTTCAATAATATGAACAGTTTTTGTTTTTAAATAAATTGACCTTGGAGATGGTGAAGATGTTTTGAGATAATATGGATGGTTGACTACCGAATGTACTCTGTATCCTCTTAGTTGTGTTTTAGTTGCTTGAGGACAAGCAATTGTTTTAAGTTGAGGGTGTTGATGTGTGAGCAGATGCTAACACATTTGAGGTTGTTAACTAAGAATAATTGACAAGTCTTAAGCAATTTTTGTCATTTTTGATTGTTTTCTGTTTGATATTGCAGTAAAAGTCAAGATGCAAGAGAACCAAAAATAATGGAAGTAAAAGAGTTAATTTCTGAGCAAGTAGAGAGGAAAGTATAGCTGACGACTTGTCTGATAAGTCATCAGCCTTATGATAAGATATTAGAGTTGCTGTCAGCCTTAGACACAGAATGAGCTTCAGCTGGAATTCGTGATGACATTTGTGATAGGCCGTCAGAAGTGTGATAAGCTGTCAGGCTCATCATTAGGCTTAGGTAGGGAATGGGATTTGAAGTAAAGAAGTGACGATAATTCTAATAAGTTTTCACATGTTTGATAAGCCTTCACGTCTCATCGTCAACCTAAGGCACAGATTGCCAAAAGTGAAGAGGTACTGACGACATTCCTGGTAAGTCGTCAGACTCCAGATAAGCCGTCACACACGTCGCCGCCTGTCCGAGAAAATACTGTGATCTATGATTTTATTTCCATAATTAGGCTGAAGTATTTAAAGCATATGTTAGGGGTTTTTAACAAAAAGGGGGGCGGAACATCTTGAACTTATTGGAAAGAAAAGAAAAGAAAGGAGTTCACCTCTCTTTGGGTGCTCAAAACTTGGAATTTAATTTTCAACTCTTTGATTTGGTTGTGGAAATTTTCTGTTGAACTTAGAAGAGGATCAACTTCAGACTTCATCTTTTGTAAGTTTAATTACTTTGAATGATGTATAAAGTTGTTTCTATCTCTTTCTTTTTTATGTGGCACTAAATCCCATAACTAGGGTTGTGGGATCTATGATTATTCCTCTATGGATTTAATAGTTGATTAGGGTTTGAGTGATTGTGGAGACATCTTAATAATTCATTTGTTATGATTGTTATTTATTGGTTGCAAATAATAGATCCCACCTTATGTTAATTTGCTCGAATTGAGAAATAAATTAAAGGTAGTGAATTATCAACGGGGATTTGGGAAGGTTAAATTCTCATCTAATGATTTATGTTGTAACAGGATTGATCAACTCGAGATAAAATCAGTATAAATAGAATGCTTTCCCAAGTTCGAGAGAATTAGGGAGTTCAACATCTAGGTAGGTTGAGAAACACTTAGATAGACTGTCAAAACTGATAATTTGGAGTTTTCCATAAATCACGAGAATCCAATACTACAATTTTTATTCAATGGAGGATTACTAATCATAGTGATCACAACTCTAGTTTCTCTATATCATTGATTTGAAATATTGTAGTTTAAGCTTTGAGTTCTAAAGAAAGTCGAAACTTTCATTATTGTTTGATCATTGAAAACCCCCATTTTATCTTTTCGTATCATTTGTTTGAATTCAACTTATAGCTTTAATTTCAAATTAGTTTAATCGCCACTCACATTATTCTCTGTGGATTCGACCCCGACTCCAAAATTAGGTAAATATATTGACGACGACTGCCTTGCACTAAATTGACGTGTAAGTTAAACGTTACAAAAATGGAACCATTGCCGGGGAACAATTTGGCGTATTGAGTTGGTTTAGAATTTTAGCCTACTTGGTTGAACTCAAACTTGTAAATATTTGTTTTTAATTTTCTTTTATTTCTTGTGTTAGGTAGATTTTTATTTTAGTTTACTTATTACTATGACATCGTGGAATGAACATGAACTTGGTGGTTTGAAATCTTATCTTGATGATCCATGTCCATATTGTGATGGACTTCACTTTTGGCAAGGTTGTATATATGCTCCCCTGAGAGAGATGTGTGCACCATCTCTATCCTACCGGGAGTATGATTGTTCTTTATGTGGTGGTCAAGATGGACATTGGAGTAATCGTCCAAATGCCCCTCCCCCTATTGCGCTAACCCAAATTCTAGTTCTTTTTATTAGTTTGATAGGTTTTATGGTCAAGAAAAGGAAGAACGAAGCACTAGGAAGAGTGGCATTGGAGCTATGTTTCAATGACTATGTGATCTCTAGAAAGAAACGTATGATTTCGTATGTGATATGTGTCAAGACATGAATCCAATTATTCATGAGGAGATGAATATAGAGGTCAATTATTTAAAGCATTCTTCTATATTATGTTTAGATGATATCTTGTCTGTGGAATCATTTAAAATAATAGAAGAGTGTGAAGATAAGGAGTAAGAACCCTATATTGATGTTGAGCTTGATATTCAGAAACCCTCAGTAATTTTCCAACCAACCAAATTAACCATGAGAGATGATGCCAAGATTGAGGACATGGTGCTAGAGGCAAAAGAAGAAACAAAGAAAATCTCTAATAAAGACACTAGCCTAATTCGAAGTGAAGATGTCGAGAAGGTGAATAAAAGTGAGTGTGTAGTAGATAGTGTAAATTTTGAAATAGGACTGATTGGGCCTCGTTCAAAGCACTTTTCTATATTATGTTTAGATGATATATTGTCTGTGGAATCATTTCAAATAGTAGAAGAGTGTGAAGGTGAGGAACAAGAATCCTATATTCTTGATTTTACATTAGACAAGCAATATAAGAACACACCTCACTTTAAGGCTGAGTGGTTTACCATGCTCAATCTATTACTAGACTTCTTAAGTTTTGTACCACCCCATATGAGAGAGGCAAGAAGATCGATTCTAAGTTGAGGGTGAAATTCATAGTCTCAAGATGGAGGAAAAAGTTCAGTTTGGTCGTGCCGCGACACTAAATTAGGCACTTCTTGCGAGGCAACCCAAGGTATTTTATTATTTGTATTCGTATTATGTGATTGACATCAGATCTTACACCCATGGTGCCATAGGTATGTTTCTAACTCTCTTGTTTTGGTTTGATGCGTTGGGCAGATTGCATGATTTTAAGTTGAGGGTGGGGCTACTTGTGGGTGCTGATGTCCTCTTGGGGTTTTTGTTGCCGTACCTCTTTTCACCCAGAGTCTTGTTCCTAGTAGAGCCGGCATGTTTAGGCGTATTGTGATTTGTTGTAAAATATTGTAGTTGACTAGGAGAAATAAAAGTACCTTAGGCAGTTAAAATGTTTTTTGTTGATTTTTTAACACCTCTCCAATGATTTGTTTTATAACTGTGTGATATGCATTTATGTGTGACCACTGTGCATCTTATGACGGCATTTGTACTAGTGACATGATAACTATTTCTAAATAATTGCACGAACTGAATGGGTAGTAGCTTGTGATGTACCTTTGTGCCATGTGTTTGTGAGATACCACCTAGTTCCCTTTGTGTGTTAAATCCAAAACTTGCCCGGTTGGTCTTGCCTTGGTTGGAGGATAGCAGTTAGGAGAGGATCATAGGCCGTTGTTGATATCGGTCCACTTTGGTAATACCTCGGGAAATTTTTCGCTGAAATTTTATGTGTAAACGTGTTGGGTTATATTTTCTAGAATGAATTATAATTTTTTCATGTGGAATGTCTTATATTATGACCCACAATTGTGTAGAGTATCGAATAAGCTTTCCAACAATATGTGGATCATCCAAAACGGACACCCGAGCGACGAGTTATGAACATTCTGATCGAACCGTGAATAGTAGTGAACAGTAAAACATGCAGGAAAAAGTACTGAGGCCTGGCGTATTTTTTCTTCAAATTTAAACAATCATAACTCCTTGTATACAATGATCTGGGTGATCTACTATATATCAACAGAAAGCTTTGCGAGTCCTCTTTCCAATGAAATTGGTTTCATCTAATTTTTCTATCGGAGCAAAAAGTTATGGTCGATTTACTTCAACCTATCGAAAGTAAATTTTTGGGTCAACTTCAAACAATCATAACTCCTCGTACACAATGATCTGGGTGAGATACTATATATCAACGGAAATATATGGGAGTCCTCTTTCTAATGAAATTGGTTTCATCTAATTTGGATATCGGAGTAAATCATTATGGTTGATCTACTTCAAACTATCAAAACAGTCCACCAAAGAACAGATTCGAGAATTATTTGATTTGTAGGGGCGTTTTGGTCATTTACCCTCACCCAAAATCCGTCCAAACCCTATATTAAAGCCTATTAGAAGCATTATATATTATATTTCATCAAATTCCCTCAAAAAGAAAACCCTAATCTCCTACATCCAACTTCAAGAACCTCCAAAGTTCACCATTAATTCTGCAAATTTATTCAAGATTCCAAGTTCCTAGTTCAAGAACTCCAAGAACCATCATTCAAAGGAACGATTAACATCTCAAAAATGAGTATCGATCTAAAGTTCATCATTCAAGGTATGTGGGGTTTTTCAACAATAACTCTCTTTCGTTCTTGTGCCCAAAAGTAATTTTCTCTACAAAGGCATGATTTTTTTATGAATTTGAAGCATGAACCTATATCTTATGATGATTATTATGAAATCTTAATGCTTATGATTTTGAAAGATGAATTTACATGTGTGGAGATATAAAGCATGAATCTTGAACGATATTTATCATGATTTTGATATTTGGGTCATGAATCCCCATTGAAAATTATATTTTTTTAAGAAAGTGTGTGTTATAAGCACATTGATGTTGAGTAGTTGAGATACTTTGAATGATTTGACCTTTCTGTCTTAATGGAGTTGTTTTGAACTCGAGTGTGAAACAAATCCACAAAGTGGTTGATTTTGATAGATGGGAAGCATGATTGCTCCCGATGTATATTTATATATTACTGAAATTGTTTTGTTGTGGATTGTCTTTGAAATGATCTAAGCTAAGTCCGGGAGAAATCTTTAGCACCGAGTAGGAGGTATAAAGCGACCTTACTTACCTAGAACTACGTGCCTCCGTAGGAGTGAGCCTGAGGCTGATTTATTTAGTGATTACTAGTTTATGTAGATTTGATATCGATAGTCCTACTCTGATGGCAAGGATAGGATGACTCTCCCTAATGTGGGTTGTACGTTGAACTCCATGTAGCTTATATGGTTTATGTCGGTTATAGGATCTACCAGTGTGTGTGTGTTTCCTTGTGTCTATGGTGAATGGTGAAGTGATTTGAAAGTGGAATTGTGAAAGTTATTCTTTTGAAAGATTTAAATGATATTTACATTATGAGAATTGATATTCTTGATGAACTAAAAGTGATTGACAAATTATATGATGACTCACATGCGTTATTGTACTTATTTCAATCTCTCATGATTATGATGATTTTCTTCGGGCTATGTGTCTTTCATACATCCTGCATATTTCTTATAAATATTTATGATGATGATGTTTATAAAACTGCATACACCCCCATATACTCGTTCCTTTCCATGGTACTGACCCACTTCTTTGGATGTGTGCTACATTTTCTTGGAATGTAGGTTCAGGTGCTCAGTTCTAGGTTTGACAGTATTTCTTTGGGCACGCTGTTCTACATCTTCTGTTGTGGTGAGTCCTCATGTTCTGAGGACGTGATGTCTGATGTTGGTTTCACGAAATTATTTA
This sequence comes from Capsicum annuum, assembly GCF_002878395.1. Lineage (NCBI taxonomy): Eukaryota > Viridiplantae > Streptophyta > Magnoliopsida > Solanales > Solanaceae > Capsicum > Capsicum annuum. The sequence continues at coordinate 87,081,821 of NC_061121.1, forward strand.
CATTTGATAACTGAGTATGAGTCAGTTGGGGCATGTCTCAATGGCTCGCTGGTTTTATTGATTTTCTTAGAGGCTTGTCAGACTAGTATAGATGTTGGGAGTTGACTAATAAGTCGTATTTTGTAATCTTTCTGAAATTCTTTTATTCATGGATAATGATTACTCTGTTGATATTTGAGGTTTATTTATGGAAACCCCATTGATTCGTGTTGAACTAAATAAAAATGGCTCAAAGGGTTAGCTTGGGGCTACTCGTAGCCTCAAGCACCGTGTGATGCTCCGGGACCTGTTTTCTGGGGCGTTACAAACTTGGTATCAGAGCCTAAGGTTTTAAGGTATCATAGAGAGTCTGACAAGCCGCGTTAAGTAGAGTCTTAATCATCGGTGTGTAGCGCACCACATCTATTAGCAAGAGGCTACAAGACGTTTTAGGAAAAAGTGTGATTCTTTTTTTCTGAAGTTTATCTTGCTTAAAGTGTCTCTCTCTGCTATTGATTCATGCTTTCCTCTTTCAGAAATATGCCTCCACGTTGAGAGAGAAGAAATAATGATGGTCAGCAACCTCAACCCGCTGACCCATTGGATAAAAACATGTCTCATACGAAATTTCAAGTAGGCTTTTAGGCGCTGGCCCAAGCTGTTACTGCAAATGTTCAGGCCAACTCGGCCCTGGCTCCACAGTAGCAGGGAGGTGATTCAGCTACTGCCAGGATCTATGACTTTATACGGATGAATCCACTAGAATTCTATAGGTCCAAGTCTGATGGAGATACACGGTTGTTTTTAGAGGAGGTGCAGAAGATTACTCAAATGATGCATATATCTGAGGAACATAGTGTGGAGTTGGCTGCGTATAGGTTGAAAGACCTTGCTTATGACTGAGTTGTTGCTTGGAGGAAAGGTAGAGGTGAGGGAGCTGTCCCTACAACTTGGCAAGAGTTCCAGGATGCATTCCTGGATAAGTTTTTCCCTTTGGAGATGAGGAAGGCGAAGGTGGAAGAGTTTATAAACCTGCGACAGGGCTCTATGACTGTTAAGGAGTACTGTCTAAAGTTCAATATGTTGGCCAAGTATGCTCCTAACTGAGTGGCTGATAATCGGGCTAGTATGAATAAGTTTGTGACTGGAGTGTCTAGTTATGTGGTTAAGGAGTGTAGGTCTGCTATACTAAATAGTGAGATGAATCTGTCTAGGCTGATGACTCATGCCTAACAGATTGAGGCAGACTAGATAAGGAGAGAGATAGAATGAGAGGGAATAAGAGAGCTAGGTTTGAGCAGCACGAGCAGGGTCAAACTAGATCGCAGGGAGAGAGTCGCCCTCAGTATCAGGATTGTTTGCCTATGCCAGCACCGTCATCTGCTAGTGCTCTCATGCCTAGAGGTAGGCAGGAGCAAGGTAGCAGGTCATATGTATCCAGGTCCCACTACAGTGCTGGCAGTAAGCCAAATTATCCCCTGTGTCCTAAGTGTGGTAGGGCTCATTCGGGTGAGTGTTGGGGTGAGAAGAGGGGTTGTTTTTGGTGTGGTAACATGGGTCACAGAGTTAGAGATTGTCCATAGGATGGACAAGGGTGTCGTGACTATCACCCTCAGACCCAGACTCAGACTGTTAGTGCTCCAGTTCCAGCGACTTGCCCAGCCCCAGCCAGGGCGCCTCTTCTAGCAATGCTGGCGGGCAGCGCCAGAATAGATTCCATGCTTTACCATCTTGCTTGGAACAGGATCACTCTCCCAATGTTGTTACTGGTATGCTTCGTATATTTTAGTTTGATGTGTATGCTTTGTTGGATCCTGGATCCAGTTTCTCATATGTTACACCTTTGATTGCTATGAATTTTGAAATGAGTCCTGAGATTATTCCTGAGCTTATCCTAGTTTCTACCCCAGTGGGTGATTCGATTGTTGCCCAGAAAGTGTATAAAAAGTGTCCTGTTACCGTTCTTCATAGAGTCTTGTTGGCTGATCTGATAGAGTTAGAC
>NC_061121.1:87083901-87088032 GCF_002878395.1 Capsicum annuum
TGTATATTTTAGTTTGATGTGTATGCTTTGTTGGATCCTGGATCCAGTTTCTCATATGTTACACCTTTGATTGCTATGAATTTTGAAATGAGTCCTGAGATTATTCCTGAGCTTATCCTAGTTTCTACCCCAGTGGGTGATTCGATTGTTGCCCAGAAAGTGTATAAAAAGTGTCCTGTTACCGTTCTTCATAGAGTCTTGTTGGCTGATCTGATTGAGTTAGACATGGTAGATTTTGATGTGATTCTGGGTATGGACTGGCTGTATTCTTCTTATGCCTCTATTGATTGTCGGACCCAAGTGGTCAAGTTTCAGTTTCCAAGTGCATCCGTGTTTGAGTGGTCTAGGAATTCTGTGTCACCTAGGAGTCATTTTATCTCTTACTTCAAAGGTAGAAAGCTTATTTCCAAGGGGTGTATTTACCATTTGGTTAGAGTCAAAGACACTAAGTCTGAGACTCCAACTCTCCAGTCTGTTAACGTCGTCAATGAGTTTTCTGATGTTTTTTCGGATGATCTCCCAAGGATACCTCCTGATAGAGAGATAGAGTTTGGGATTGATCTTCTTCACGATACTCAGCCTATTTCTATTCCTCCTTACTATATGGCCCCTACAGAACTTAAGGAGTTGAAAGAGCAACTCAAAGATCTACTAGATAAGGGTTTCATAAGGTCCAATATTTCTCCTTGGGGTGCTTCTGTGTTGTTTGTGAGAAAGAAAGATGGCTCTTTGTGTATGTGCATTTATTACCGCCAACTGAATAAAGTCACCATAAAAAATAAGTACCCTCTTCCAAGAATAGATGATTTATTTGACCAATTTCAAGGTGCAAGTTATTTCTCAAAGATAGACCTTCGTTTTGGCTATCATCAACTCAAAGTTAGGGAGTGTGACATCCCGAAAACCACTTTCCAAACTTGTTATGGCCATTTTGAGTTTCTTGTTATGTCTTTCAGGTTAACTAATGCCCCAACAGCTTTTATGGACCTCATGAATCGAGTGTTCAAACCATATCTGGATATGTTTGTCATAGTGTTCATCGATGATATACTGGTTTACTCCCGAAATGAGGATGAACATTCTCATCATCTCCGAATTGTCTTGCAAACCCTTAGAGATCACAAGTTGTTTTCCAAGTTCAGTAAGTGTGAGTTTTATCTAAGGTCAGTTACTTTTCTGGGTCATATCATTTCTTCCAAGGGTATTAGAGTTGATCCCCAAAAGATCGAAGCTATTACAAATTGGCCTAGACCTATTTCTCCGACTGATATCCAAAGTTTCTTGGGTTTAGCTGGCTATTACCTCCATTTTGTTGAGGGCTTCTCCTCTATAGCATCTCCTATGACTCGGTTGACCCAAAATAAAGTAAAGTTCTTGTGGTCCGAATCTTGTGAGAAGAGTTTTCAGGAGTTGAAGACTTGACTCACTTCACCCCTGTTTTGACTTTGCCTGATGGTGTTGATAGTTTTGTGGTGTACTGTGATTTTTTGAGAGTTGAGTGGGGTTGCATATTGATACAGAAGGGTAAGGTGATAGCTTATGCTTCTAGACAGTTGAAACCCCATGAGAAAAATTACCCCACCCATGACCTTGAGTTGGCTGCTGTTGTGTTTACTTTGAAAATCTGGAGACACTATTTGTATGGTGTCCATGTTGATGTTTTCACTGATCATAAGAGTCTGCAGTATGTGTCTACCCAGAGAGAATTGAATCTTAGGCAGAGATGATGGTTAGAATTGTTAAAGAATTATGATATGAGTGTGCTGTACCATTCGGGCAAGGCCAATGTTGTGGCGGATGTCCTAAGTAGAGTGTCCATAGGTAGTTGTTTGCATATGGTAGAAGGTAAAAAAGAGTTGGCTCGTGATGTACATCGTTTGGCTAGATTGGGGGTTAAGTTGTTTGACTTTGCTGAAGGTAGTATAGGGGTTTAGAGTACTTCCAAATCCTCCTTGGTTTCAGAAGTGAAGGAAAAACAATACTTAGATGCTAGTTTGGTCAGACTGAAGGAGTCAGTCAAAGACCAAAAAGTAGAGGTTTTCTCCCAAGGGGGAGATGGTGTGTTGAGATTGTAGGGTAGATTATGTGTCCCGAATGTTGATGATTTGAGACAGAGGATTATGGCTGAAGCGAATGGGGCGCGATACTCTATTCATCCTGGTGCCACCAAGATGTACTGAGACTTGCGGGAAATCTATTGGTGGAGTGGCAAGAAGAAAGATATAGCAGCGTTTGTAGCTAAGTGTGAAACATGCCAATAGGTTAAGGTTGAACACCAAAGGACTGGTGGTATGATGCAATAGTTTAGTATTCCCACCTGGAAGTGGGAAGAGATAAATATAGACTTCGTGATTGGTTTACCTCCTTCCCAACGCCATCATGATTCCATTTGGGTTGTGGTTGATAGATTGGCTAAGTCTGCTTATTTACTGCCTGTTCATACTTCATACACTGCTAAAGATTACGCTAGATTGTATATCCTAGAGCTAGTTAGACTGCATGGAGTTCCCTTTTCTATCATTTCAGATAGGGGTAGTCAGTTCACTTCGCAATTTTAGAAAGCTTTTCAGAAGGGTCTTGGTACCCAAGTGCTTTTGACTTCTGCTTTTCATCCGCAGACCGATGGTCAGGCTGAGCAGACCATCCAGACCTTAGAGGATATGTTGAGAGCTTGTGCACTTGACTTTAAGGGAAGTTGGGATGATCACTTACTGTTGATTAAGTTTGCTTACAATAACAGTTTCCACTCTAGTATTGGCATGGCTCCGTTTGAAGCCTTATATGGAAGGAAGTGTAGATCACCTATAGGTTGGTTCGAGGTGGGTGAAGCGGCTGTGAGTGGTCCTGATTCGGTATTTAAGGCTATGGAAAAAAGTTAAGTTGATTAGGGAAAGGTTGAAAACTGCGCAGAGTCATCAGAAGTGATATGTGGATGTTAGAAGGAGAGACCTTGAGTTTGAAGTTGGTGACCTAGTGTATCTAAAAATTTCACCCATGAGGGGGGTGAAGAGATTCGGAAAGAAGGGGAAGCTTAGTCCCCGTTATGTTAGTCCTTACAAAATTCTTAGCCGTTTTGGTAAGGTAGCTTATGAGGTCGAGTTGCCTTCCGAGTTGTCCTCTGTTCATCCAATATTCCATGTCTCCATGCTTAGAAAGCATATTAGCGATGCTGTGGTAGTGGATTCCTCTGTGAGTGCTGACATTCAAGAAAATCTTTCTTTTGATGAGATTCCTGTTGAGATTCTTGATTTCAGTGTCTGAAGACTAAGGAATAAAGAAGTTCCCTTGGTCAAGGTGTTGTGGCGAAACCAATCTGTTGAGGGTGCAACTTGGGAAGCTGAGGCAGATATGCTATCCAAGTACCCACACCTATTTTTTGCGAACTCCGATCAAGCCGAAGGTACCGTTCTTTCCTAAATCATGCACTTTTGATAAAAGTTGCAGCAGTTCAGCGGTCATTTATTATGTGTTCAGCTGTAGTTTCTTGAATTTATGCATTCTATGTTGCATTCGGAATGAGAAACGATGTGGTGATGAGTCTAACGAATGGTTTCAGCAATATGCTCTATTCCCTATCTAATCTTGGAATGTCTAGCGTCATTCAAGGACGAATGTTTCCAAAGGGGGATGATGTAAACCTCGGAAAATTTTTCGTTGAAATTTTGTGCGTAAACGTGTTGGGTTCTATCTTCTAGAATGAATTATAAATTTTTCGTGAGGAATGTCTTAGATTATGACCCACCATTGCGTAGAGTATCAAAGAAGCTTTTCAACGATATGTGGATAATACAAAACGGACACCCGAGCGACGAGTTATAAACATTTCGATCGAATCGTGAATAGTAGTGAATAGTAAAACATGCAGGAAAAAGTACTGAGGCCTGGCGTATTTTTGGTCCAACTTTAAATGATAATAACTCCTTGTACATAATGATCTGGGTGATTTACTATATATCAATGGAAAGATCTACGAGTCCTCTTTTCAATGAACTTGGTTTCATCCAATTTGTCTCTCGGAGCAAAAAGTTATGGTCGATCTACTTCATCCTATCAAAAGTGAATTTTTGGGTCAACTTCAAACGATCATAACTCCTCGTATACAATGATCTGGGTGAGATACTATATATCAAC
>NC_061121.1:88465688-88530134 GCF_002878395.1 Capsicum annuum
GTGAATTTCATATCATGTCTGATATCATAAGATCAAAATTGAAATCGTAATCATGTTGTAAAGGTTTGTAACCTGATAAAGTAAGTTTGAATTGCTTGTAAGCTGAATGAATCACGCCAAAGTTATATATATTTACCAACTTATGATATTTTATGTCAAGAGCACAAATATTCACTTCTTGAGACCAACTATGCGAGTAAAAACATGAGCAAACCATGAATTTTTATAATAATGACAATGAATTCACAAGAGAACATCAAAGTTTCAAAATCATGTAAAGTGCGTATGAACATTAATCATCAAATCCGTCAATTCTATGAAAATTGAGATTTTGGGCACAGGGATAAAAAACAATCCTTATTCAAACCCCATGTACTTGGTTTTGTTGATTTCATGAAGGAAAGATTGAATTGGATCCTTGAAAGTATAAATTTTTGAAGGGAAAATCCTTCTTTTGATGTTCTTGAGAGTTTGGGAGGAGAGGAAACAGTGTATTTGGGTTATGAAATGGCGGAAAGATGTTTTAGTATGGGTTATAGGATCATTTATGACACGACTTGAATCAGGGCCTAGTCGTGTGGGGTGCCTCAACCCCAACTGGGACTGGATACCACCCCTAATACCCAACCATAACCGCCAATTTCAAACATATATTTATAACACAACAAAATTGAACAATCATAAATCAAATACAGTCAATCGGTATTAGCCATAATACCAATACCAATGCCAAGGCTGACACCAATGCCGATACTACCTATACCAACCCATAGTAGTCTCATAAAGCCTCTATCCAAAAGTAAAATAGTATTCGATCGATACATGCCCCCAACTATAGCCAAAACCAAAGTCTAAGAAATAACCAAAGTATGAAGACAAGACCATAACATGATATAGAGCTATCCAGAGTATGGAAGCTCACCACTTTAATCCAACTCTAAGCTGTTCCCGAATCTAATCACTGAGAAGGGAGAGTAGTATGGCCGATTCCTGCATCGTGTGGGGATACAGTGCCCGAAGATGGGTTAGCGGGTGAACGCTAGCATACACTCAGGATAAGGATAAAATAATGCCATCATTTAAAATCAAGTAAATAACCATATGCATTCACATCCATATATATATATACATAATCCACGTTGGGAAGAGAACCGGCTTTACCATGCATTTAAAATAATTAACCTGGATTTGTGTAGCTTAACCGTCCTAGAACCACCCACGGGCTATATGGGTCCAGTGTTACCCCTTGAACGGGTCCCAATGCGTGTAGCCGCACGTATCAGAGATATCATAGGGGTAGGGTGTTCTCGTGTACCCTTCACCCTCCATGATACATATATACAAGTATAACTTATGAGATTCTCATATACCCCTATAAGTATATGTTCGCCAAACCAATCCTCATGTCGGCAAATATGAGTTTTCAGTATCCGTCCACTGGACTCACACCTTCATGGTTAGCTATCATAATATGCCATTATTTCCCAATTAAAGTCATTAGCACACAACCAAACCACCAATTTCATATATTATTAACCAAGTATATAAGAAGTGGTATCGTCATACCGACTATAGCTTGCAAGCAATGTCCTTAGCTAACACTTAGTGGATTCCCATGTACCCCGTAGGTTCCATTATTAGATTCACCTAGGGGATTCCCCGTGTACCCCAAAAAGTTTTAAATCAAAGCCATAGACTCCAAGGCCTTACTATTTAGCCATTAAAACCATCTAACCAATTTGAGGTTCCATTACTATATTATACCATGTAAGGTTTTCAATGAAAGTCCAACTATGTAATAAAAGCATTCTCATAGGCATTTTAACAAACATGTTGAGGGCATACAGTCTCCAAAACCAAAACCAAGAATCAATTGATCATTCCCATGAAACCGCATGTTCAATTCCATTATTTTAACATGAAAACCATAAGAAAAATATGGGAAAATAATATTCAACCATTTCCAACCAAAACCCCCAATATATAATTCAAAACCAAACAATACCCATAATGAAATCATGAAAACCATCCATTAAAATATGAATTTAGTTGAACTAACAATGAGGGAGGTGTAATATACCTTAGATTACAAAGAAGACGGAGAAAAATTATCCTTTTGAGCCTTAATTGACCACCTTGAAGGAAACCCTAGCCTTTGCTTAACCCAAGAGCTTAAGAGAGATTTGAGAGAGTTTTGGAGTGTTTAACATTAGAATAATAGGGTAAATGAAGTCCCAATAGTGTTTTAGGTCGGGGGATCATAATGAGTTAAGAGTGAAAATATCCAAAATACCCCCAACTTAAACTGTAAGAGAATTCCCACAGGTGGGTACAACTACCCCACCCAAATCGTACCCTAACATATGAGTGTTACCACCACTTGTACCCTAGGTAGACACTTGGACACCAACGCTATCCAACATAAGACCACCAAAACCAACTCATACCCAAGATACAACAAATATCCTTAACCCGTACCCATAATATAATCAAGAGGGGTGGGACACTGTCCAACATATGAATTGAACTATACCACTCGTACCCTATCCTCACAACTCATGGTGAGATACTCGTACTCAGATCCAAGTTAAGTTACCAAATGTTAGATTAAGTGAAGGATCAACCAACCAACCCGTCACCAACCATACGAACTGTACCCACCAAAACATAACCATACTAGAAACTCACCCACCAAACATTGGCCATCATACGAGATAGGTCACCTGACCTGTACCCTTACCATACGACTCATATAGTGAGTCATATGATCAACAGAAGACTCAAAACCAAGAAAATTTTCCAAGGACCAGAACCCAGGGTGTTTTAATTTAGGATGTAAATGACCACTTTGCCCTTGAAAAACTAAAGAAAAATGAGATTTTAGCATCGACGTGACCACTAGTGTGTCACACCTTTATCGCGAAGCATAACTAGTGTGACATGCTCTTAAAATAGAGCATAACCTCCAAGTCACACTACTATCATGGACCCGTATTAATTCGCTCATGAAATGTACATAACTTTTCACTCCGGTATCAAATTAAGGCAAGATTGGATGATTTGGAAAGAGAACTCAAATACATTTCACTTGGTGGGCCTTGATCTCCAAAAATCTATATATTCTAGAAGTTATACTCATTTGAAGTTGATCGTTGTAGGGTCGAATACCAAAACTCAATTTATAACAAATGTTCTCAACTCAACTTTGCTCTATTGTTTCCTATGACCATGATTTGCATCAAAAATACTTTACACACTAGGTAAATGATCATGACACTTATTTATGGTTAAAATAATCATTCTTGGTCCTATATAGAATGATGAATGGTTAGAAGCATAGCTAGGAGTTTATGGGGTGTTACAATATCTCTCCCTTAGGATCATTCATCCTCGAATAAAGATTGCTATTAGGATGAAAAGAATGTGGTTACTAACATTCTATTTCGTAATTGGAATAACCTCTTAATAGAGTACTGACTCAACTGATACATATGTAACATGGAGACATACATAGGAATCATATGAGACAATATAGACATGAAATTAGAAGAGTACAATTCTAGAAGGAAAATCTATCACTCCCACTGAATCATTGTTAGGAGTGAAAAAATAAAGGTACTAGGTTATCATGACTGCTAATGAAGGATATATTTGAGCTAAAAAGATAAAACTAGTAACATGAAAATGATTTATACGTTGACTTGATTGACTATAAGGAACTGTTTTATGTTGAAATTTCAAAACTCAATTGAAGCATTCATGACACAATCATACATATATAATTATGAAGTGATAGCTAATGCAATGAAATTTCTAAAAGTTACTAAGAAGGGAACATGATTTTTCTTAGACTCTTCTTATCATAACTTCTAATAATAATTGAGGGAAAGAATTTTAGACATGATATGAGTATGGAATTAGAATAAGGAATCCAACATGGCTAAAACTATATAACATGAAATATAGGCATATAAAACAGAGGCAAGAGTAGTATTACTATGCCTTAGTATGCTTAGGCGATGCAACTGTTAACTTTCAAGCATAGCAATACTTCTCAAACACTCTTCTCAACTATACTTTTCCTCTTAAATATCACACTTCATTTGATTTAACTTATAATCTCCACATGGGCATAGGTGACTACTCCTACCAAAGTCTGTGTAAATACATACTTTCACCATGTTCAAGCCTAACTTGAAGTCACAAGTTCTACACGTGACACAATAATACTAATCTAAACTATAGGATTTAATATACCATCATTTTAAAGCCCTCATATCAAGCATAGTACTCCTTATCACTTCAACACTAACTCTGAGATCAAATCAGGAATTCACTAGAGCATAATGCATTCATCCACTTGTATACTAACATAAAATTCAAGCATATCATTATAACGACATATGAACTTCTAGGAAACCAACCCATTACAGATTTTTTTCATATTGTCTAATACCTTTATCAATAACAATTGGGTGAATTTTCTCTAAAACCTTACACAAAAAATTCTCCACTAACTATGAAATATACCAAAACTTTGCTTTGATATTCTTTCATACTTATAAGCTCAGATAAAATGAGCATACAACAAATTTGACTAAAAGGGATCATTGATTCTCTTTCATCAAAACCATTGTTCATCCATTTTCATCCCCACTATCTTAACATAAAGAGGGTCACTGAAGTGATTGAACATGAGGACCTAAAGCATAAAAGAATACCATACATAACTTTGACACTTGATTATGGCTTAAAGAATAAAGTATCATAGGCATGGATTCGCTAAAAAGATCTAAATTAGGGACATACATGATATAATGTGATTTCACTAGTCAATAAAGGTGTACCATGAGTTCAGAGAACTGAGCACATTATAAGACATGGGTTCATATTTATCATAAGTTGCTTAACATAAGACTGTAAATCATAGATTCATGGGGGGTGACAGGATTATAGAGAGAAGATATTACTTCTTTTAATAGGAGCTGATAATGAACACGAATATAGATGAAGTGTATAAGCATTGGTTAGGGGTGTTGCTCTATCACACAAGATATGGATAGGGTGTCATAATGACTGAAATCTAAAGAATATGCTAGAGTAAGAATGAATCACTATCTCATCATAACTCTTATAGACATGCATCACAATATAATTCACAAGGCTTGATTTAGTTCTTCACTATATCATCTCCCCCTTGGATTAAAGCAGACATTATAAGTCTATAGGCCTATTCCATATACTCAAGACTGAGCCATAATTTCTTTACTCTAACGGTTTACACATGAAGGCTCAACTCACCCAGATGAACTATATTTTGAATATACTATCTTCATTTTTGGACACTTCTTTCATGTATACCACCCTTAACTTTCTCTAGCATTAATATTCATCATCATGTACTTACACTCTTCTTGGAAAATACCTGCCTCTCTAAATACTCAATCTGCCCTTGTCTTCATAGTTTGCTAATATTACATCCCTAGATTTAATAATCTTAAAAAATAATGCACCCACATATTACCTTGGGTACATCTCTATATAATACCTACACTGTCATACTTAATTACGAATGAATGAACTTAAATTTTTGCATACATTATTTCAAGCCTTCTAGCTCCCTTCCATATAAATAGCATCACTGTCCCAAGCAATCATTATTTCCACCATGATGATCATCTATTGTTCAAACTCAGTGTCAAGTGCTAGACATGACTAACAACACAACTTCACATACTATTCTTTCTTGGCAGCTATAAAAAAATATCAAGATACACTAGTTGATTAGAACCTCATAATAATAATTAATCATAATCTTATGGTCTATCTTATTATAAACCATTAGAATATCCTCCTTTCATATATCACTACTGCTTATCCATCCATAAGTCTAAATTATATTCATGGTTCTATAAGCATCAATCTATTTCCTTTTCATAATCACAAAGAGAAGCCTAGATTATAAATCCTTTAACCACCAAATTCTTTCATTAGTGACCAATAATTTTCTAATATAATGAAATGCCATCAAGAACTCCTTTCCTACTTCCAAAATACTCTGAGTCACCTTAACTAATAACTCGTTATCTACCTTCTACCATAAAATCTATACCACGCTCACTACCCCTTAATTAACAGCCAAAGACATATAACCTCAATCCTAACTCAATAGCATACATAAGTCTATCTATATGCTTTTAACCAATCGCTATCCCTATATTTCTTGTCACTAAACTTATAAATACATACTTTAAACTTTAAGGTTGTTCTACTACTTATGGATCATAACACTTTGAGTTACAATATCCCTCTATGAAAACTCTATTTAATAATCTAGGTACATAATCTCTCTTCTCATAGGTGCTATCTATAATGACGGGCTAAAGAGGAATCTGAATACATAGCATATTCTATCTTTATTACATGATTGATATGGATGAGAACATAAGCTTCTAAACTGAAGAACTTAAAACACACTAATGAGCTCCTCTCAAGTCCTATGTGAAATTTCTAAAGTTTTTGATAGTTAAATCTGAGAGCATCATATTGGTAGAAATAGAGATTTACTACTCATATTATCTTATGGATGAGGCATAGTTGGAGGAATTTTGAGTACACATAAATCAACGTAAGTTTCTAAAAGGACAAATTTAATGTACGATCTAGAGTATGAACGAAGGAAATATGTCTTAAATACCCAACAAACTCTCGACTAAAAGTATAGATGTCTCCATAATTTTCCATAAGACTCTACTAGACACGACTTCACAGACACCCTAGGACACTTGAACTCTATGCTCTGATACCAAGTTTGTGACACCTAGTGGTCATTATACGGTGCTTAGAACCATGAGTGATCCCAAGCTAACCCATAGTCCTGGCATGAAGTGAACACGAAACTTAGTCCAAAATAATAGATTTGGGCACACCATTCAAATAATCTATCACACACATATAGATACAGGCTAACTTCTCGGCACTAAAAGACATCTGAATAGGAAGGAAATATATTGACTTGGTTAATCGATCTATGATGACTTAAATACCATTGGAACTATAAGAAGTAAGAGGTAAACCACTAACAAAATTCATGGTAATCCTCTCCTATTTTCACTCAGGAATGGGAAATCTTTGAATTAATCTATCAGGTTGCTGATGCTCGGCCTTTAACTACAAATAACATAGGCAACGACTACAAAATCTACCATATATCTCTCTATGACACTCCACCAATAGTGTTATCTCAAATCTCTATATATCTTAGCTGTACTCGGATGAATAAAATATCTAGAGCTGTGAGCCTCATACAGAATCAATTGGATTAAGTCATTAATCCTCGAAACACATATATGGCTATCAAATCTCAAAATGCCCTCAGGATCTATGGTGATCCTATCAGGCTCACTTCTCAATACCTGATCAAAAGGGAAGTGAAGCTTACTATCGTTAAATTAACGATCCCAAATTTGCTCAATATATGATGACCTCACCTCAATGCTAGCAAGAATCCTCTAAGAATCTGAAATATCAAGGCGAACCATCAAGTTGGCTTAAGACTGAATATCCCGTGCCAACGGCCTCTAAGAAACTGAAATACCAACCAAGATACCCATATCACTACCTCCCGACTCAAGGCATCTGCTACCATATTTTCCTTGCCCAGATTATACAAGATAGAGATATTATAATACTTAAGCAACTCTATCCATCTATGCTGTCTAGAATTAAGCGCTCTATGGGTCATAATATGCTGAAGACTGTGGTGATTGGTGAAAATATCATAATGCACACTATAGAGATAATGCCTCCAAATCTTAAGCGCAAAACTACCGCCTCTAACTATAAATCATGAGTGGGGTGGTTGCGCTCATGAACCTTAAGCTATCTTAAAGTATAAGCCATAACACGACCCTACTGTATCAAAACACAGCCCAAACCAATGTCAAACGAATCACTATACATGATGAATCCCCTACTCTCTAAAAGAAGAGCTAGAATTTGAGATGAAGTAAAGAAATCCTTAAGCTTTCCAAAGCTTAACTCACACTTCTTGGACTATTAGAAAGAGACCTCTTTTTGAGTCAATCGGGTCATATTGTTGAAATAGTAGCAAAACGCTCAATGAATCATCCATAATAAATGGCCAAACCAACAAAGCGACAAACCTCAATCAAATATATAGGTCTAACCCAATCATGAATCTCCTCAATCTTGGCTGGATCTACCATACTACCATCCTTAGACACCACATGTCCAAGAAATGTCACCGGCTTAAGCCAAAACTCACACTTAGAGAACTTGGCAAAAAACACATGATCTATTTAAGTCTGGAGCACGATCCTCAAATGCTGCGCATGCTCTTCTCTACTCCTTAAATACACAAAGATGTCATTAATGAATGTTCTGGCTTTTGACAGAATATTTTAGGCCTTTTTCTTAGGATAATTATGTGTTTTCAAGCAACCATTATTGTATTTAATAGGGTATTTTAGTGTTTTTAGGATAAGATCTGAGAGTGAAGGATAACTTGGACAATCTGACCTAAACAAAGAAAAAATAAGCATTGATGGCTTAGGCGATGGACTATCGACTTTGTGATGAACCATCGACCTAAATCGAAGTCATAGACTCTGGACATCCTATGATGGTCTAGGTGATGGACCGTCGACTCTGTGATGAACCATCGATCTAAACCATCGCCAAAAACCAAAATGCATTATCACTAGATGTCATACGACGGTCCAGGCGATGGACTGTTGGCGCTGTGATGAACCGTCGCTCTAAACCATCGCTAAAAAATAGGAGGAAGAAATACTAGAGGTTCACGATAGTTCAGGTGACGGACCATCGTCCATGCAACGGACCGTTACTTGACCCATCAACCATAAAGCAGAAAATCCAAGTTTGAATTTGAAAATCCCAATTCTGGAATAATATATAAATACCAAGTATTAGGGTTTATTCTGCATATTTTTATCATCAGTTTTCACACTTTCCTCTCTAGTGAGAATTTTGTAACACCTTTCATTGGGATTTGAATCTAGAGATTGAGATCTGGTTGTTAGTTTTTATATTTTCCATTGAAGATTGAGAAGAAAAATATTGTGACTTTTGTAAGTTCCCTTTCTGAAGCTATTTATGAACATCAATATATATTTGTTTTCTTAGATGGAGATGAGTAGCTAAACTCCTACAACTAGGGCTATGAGAGCCTTGATGTAGAGAACTATTTGGGGTTATGAATCAGTTGGAGTTCTAACGTCTATAAAACATACATGAATCCTTCTTCATTATAATGACATCTCTTGGTTGCAAACTTGAAAAGTGAGTCTATTAACACCACTTGTCTGACAAGAAAGTAGATGTTGGGAAAATAAGTGTTTCACATGAGATCCATAGGTTTACCCTTTGGGTTAATGGGTTGATGCCTTAACAGGATTAACCCTCATGAGGGTATTATTAAATAATGCATGAATCCTTTAAGTTCAAGAGAAGTAAAGGGTGAAATACCCATTAGGTTTAGAAATAATTCTTAGAATTCAATAATTCTTGCAATTGAATATGTAAGTTAGAATTCGATCACAAATTCATAACTCTAACTGTTTGAACATCTTGGTGAGCATAACTCTAGTTAATTCATTCTTATTGAAATTACATTTACATTAAATCTCATTATTTGGACCTCTATGTGATATAAATACGAAAGAATATTGTTACCATATCAAAACTCTCTTTATTTTGAAACCTTCGATCAACATCTGATAACAACCGCATTACTTAGTGAACACAACATTCCCCGTGGGATTCGAAACCCAACCCAGTTAGGTTCTATATTGGAAAGCGACCGCTTCCACTTTCATAAGAAAGTTATAATTTGGGTGTGTCAAATTTTTGCGCCATTACTGGGGAATACAGTTGCCAATTAAGTTTGTGTTTGTTGCTTGACCTTTGGTCAAAGTTTCCCAAATTTTACATTTTATTTGTTGTTTTTATTTTATGCAGGGTGATCATCTTGTATGCCAAGTACACGAAGATCAGGTGAACCTTTATTACCTATTCATCCGTAACCTTAACTTATTGGTAGAATGGATGGTCAACAAGACCAAAAAAGAGTAGTTACTCAGTAGGAAGCATCAATACTAGTCGCCTTGGCAGCTTCACAAGTAAACTAGAAGAATGCAGATAATATAGGCCGGCAATAAAACCCAGATGATAAGGATCTGGGTGATGATGATTTATTAGCTCCAGTCAATCCGAGGCATGTAGATAATTTGCTTGGACCTGAAAATAGGAATGTCAACAGAAATCAGCCTACTAGGGCGACACCAAAATTCCAAGCCACCTAAGTTAATCTGGGGGATGATGATGACTTGGATAGATCTGGTGCAACAACGGCTATTATTCCTCCGCCCTCAGCACCTGGAGCCAAGTTTAATATTACAAGCACTATGATCCAACTATTGCATCTCAAAGGATTATTTGGTGGACTTAAGGGTGAGACCCGAATATGTATTTGGTTAATTTTGTCTCTACATGAAAGTCATTTTACAACCTAGGGTATGGAAAAAAGGCTATTCTATTGTGGTTATTTCTGTTGTCTCTATCTAGAGAGGAAATTTTATGGTTAAATGGGCTAACTCCTAACTCTATTACCAATTAGAGGTAACTAAAAGATGCTTTCCTAGAAAGATTCTTTCCACCATCTAAGAGGGCACAGTTGAGAGACAAAATAAGCAATTTCAGACAGCTTTCGACTGAAGTTCTCCATGAGACTTGGGAGACATTCAAAAAGAAACTTATGCTATGCCCAAATCATCAGATGAGAATATCCACTTAATAGAGATATTATATCAGGACTTGAACTCTATAACTAAACCAGTGGTGAAAAATATAGTAACCTTCCCTGAAGCAGCTAACATTCTTGATCGTATGACAAAACTAAGTAGAGCTTGACATACCAGGGATTCTGAGGTAGCAAGCTCTACTATATATAGGCATAGCTATAGAATAGAGACAAAGAAAAGAAGAGCGTGACCAGGACATGGCTCACATAAAGACACAGATGGATCTTCTCACTAAATATTTATTATCGAGAAAGACAGAGAAAGTTAAAGCTGTAACATCATAGGGAAGAGATGACTCTGATTCTGAAGAGAAAGCCAATTACTTGAACAATCAGGGGGTTTCCAAGGCGGTGGCCAAGGAAATTAAGGTCAGAACTACTATGATAAATCTAGATATAAGGACCATGATTAAGGCAATTGGAAGAGTAAGGGTGACAAGAAAGGGTTGTATGTCCCTCCTGGAAATCATGAGGCTACTACAACTAGATCAGGGAAGATGTCCATGGAGGACATGATGGCCAAGCTAATGAAGAGGGTAGAAGCAACAAGTACCGGGATGACTGAGATGAAAAGTAAGTTATCTTTAATAAACTAGCTAGTTGACTCTCACTCTACTTCAATAAAATAGTTAGAGCAGTAAATGGACCAAGTTTCTGCTATATTCAATCAGAGAAAGGTTGGCACCCTCCCAAGTGATACAGTGCAAAACCCAAGGAAAGATGGGTTATGTATGACAATCACTACTAGAAGTGGTAAGGTATTAGAAAACCCTCCTATGGGCAAGCCTGTGGTTGATATAGTAGCAGATGAGTTGGAGAAGAATATGGGAAAAGAGGCAGAAGTGGTGGTTACCACTCTTCCAAAACCATCTTCCCTATTTCCCCATTGGTTGAAGAAGAAGGCTGACGACACAAAGTTCAGCAAATTCATGGCTATGCTTAAGAATTTGATGATTAATCTTCCATTGGTGGAGGCATTAGAGCAAATTCCCAGGTATGTAAATTTCATGAAAGATCTCTTCACAAAGAAGCGGTCAGTTAGTTTTGAGCCAATGGATAATTTCCATCATTGTGGTGCTATTTCCATAAGGTCTCTGGTGCAGAAAAAGGTAGATTCGAGAGCATTCACTATCCCATGCACTATTGGGCCTCTTGACTTTGCAAAAGCTCTATGTCGCTTAGGAGCTAGCATCAATATAATACCGCTAGCTGTTTATAAAAAGTTGGGTTTAGGATACCCCACACCTACCAATATATGACTTGTGATAGTGGATAGGTCGGTAAAATGACCTGTTAGTATTTTGTATGATATGCTGGTGAAGGTTGCTAGCTTCATATTTCCTATGGATTTCATCTTTCTAGATTGCGAGGTTGAATTTGTGGTGCCCATAATCTTGGGTCGACCTTTCTTCATAACCGAAAGTATGCTGATTGATTTACGAGCTAATGAGCTCTTATTTAGGCTGAATGATGAAGTGGTGTGATTTGATGTGTGCCAATAAATGAAGCAGTAGAAAGGATGAGTGTGTTCTTAATTGTTAATTTATATTATGAGGGTGAGCAGAAGGTGCCTATAGAGGAGAAATTTACTATCATGCCCCTAGCTGCAGTGCTGATGAATTTTAATCGGGAAGGCATTGAAGAGTATGAAGAGAATATTTGTGCTTTGAAAGGAATGGGATCATACTCTTATGCTCCAAAAAAGTTAGATCTTGATCTAAAGAATCGATCAACACCACCGGCTAAGCCATCCATTGAAGAGCCACCGGTGTTAGAATTGAAAGAGCTGCCCAAGTATTTAAGGTATGTGTTTCTAGGTAATGGAAATGTGCTATGCATAATTATTGCAACTGATTTGGGCGAGCAGCAGGCGGAAGCACTAATTTCGATGCTTCAGAGGCACAAAAGAGCAATAGGCTGGACTATTGCTGATATTATTGGCATTCCCCCTGGCATCTGCACTCATAAGATACAACTTGAGGATGAATGTACTCCAACCATCGAGCATCAATGCCGACTTAACCCACTGATAAAATAGGTGGTTAAGAAACAGATTATCAAGTAGCTGGACGCAAGAGTGGTTTATCCTATTTTTGACAGTAAATGGGTAAGCCCAGTTCAATGCGTGTCCAAGAAAGGGGGCATGGCCATTGTTGCAAATGAAAAGAACAATTTGATTCCTCTCAGGACTGTGACTGGATGGAGGGTTTGCATAGACTATCGCAAACTGAAATCATGGACCTTAAAGGACCACTTCCCAATGCCCTTCATGGATCAAATGCTTAATTAGTTGGCAGGAAGGGGGTGGTATTATTTCCTGGATGGCTATTCTGGATATAACCAGATCTGTATTGCTCCTGAAGATTAGGAGAAAATGACATTCATGTGCCCGTATGGCACTTTTGCATTCAAGAGAATGCCATTTGGGTTATGTAATGCATCCACTACCTTTTAAAGGTGCATGATGTCTATTTTCTCAGATATAGTAGAAGACACCCTTGAGGTGTTCATAGATAATTTTTCTATGGTAGGAGATTCATTTGAGTTGTATTTGGTGAACCTAAGTAGAGCCTTACAATGGTGTGTGGAATTCAATTTAGTGCTAAACTGGGAGAAATGTCACTTCATGGTGAAGGAGGGAATTGTTCTCAAGTACAAAATTTTAAAAAAAGGGATAGAGGTTGATCAAGCCAAGGTAGAGGTTATTGAGAAGCTACCACCTCCCATCTCAGTAAAGGGAGTTCGTAGTTTCCTTGGTCATACTGGCTTTTATCGAAGGTTTATAAGGGACTTTTCCAAGATTGTAAATCCACTTTGCAAACTTTTGGAGAAGAAAGCTAAGTTCTTCTTTGATGATGATTACTTGAAGGCATTTGGATGCCTTAAAAGGAAGCTAGTTCAGGCCCCTATCATTGTTGCACCAGATTGGTCAAAACTATTTGATATCATATGTAATGCAAGCGGTGTTTCCCTTGGAGCTGTGTTGGGGCAAAAGAAGGACAAATTGTTTCATACAATCTATTATGCCAGCAAAGCATTGAATGGAGCTCAAAAGAACTACACCGTCACCGAATAGGAACTTCTTGCTGTTGTCTATGCTTTTGACAAATTCTGGGTATATCTGCTAGGAACCAAGGTGGTGGTACACACTAACCACGCAGCCTTGAGATAGTTGATGACCAAAAAAGATACAAAGCCAAGGTTGATTAAATGGGTACTACTGCTTTAAGAATTTGACTTTGAAGTCAATTATCGAAAGAGTTGCGAAAACCAAGTTACGGATCATCTATCTAGGATGGAAGGTGAGCAAGCAGTTAGAGATGAAATTGAAATCAATGATGCATTTTCTGATGAGGAGATCTTGGCTACTGTTATGGAGAAAGTGCCTTGATGCACTAATTTTGTAAAATATGTGGTGAACGAGGTAATTCCAAAAAATCTTTCCTTTTATCAAAGAAAGAAATTTCTTCATGATGTGACACATTACTTCTGGGATAAGCCATACCTTTTACGGTGATGCGCTGACAATATTATAAGGAGATGTGTTCTGGAAGTGGATGTATTAAGTATATTGGAAGCATGTCATGCTTCCCCAGTAGGAGGTGACCATTCAGGTGATCGAACGGCTAGAAAGGTGCTTCAGAGTGGCTACTATTGGCCCTTTTTGTTCAAGGATGCTTATGAGTTCGTGAAGAGATGTAACCAATGTCAAAGGCAAGGGTACATCTCAAAGCACCATGAGATGACAATGTCTAAAATACTGGAGGTAGAATTATTTGATGTGTGGGGCATTGATTTCATGAGGCCTTTCGTGAGCTCATTGGGGATGAAGTACATACTAGTTGCTGTTAACTACGTGTCAAAATAGGTCGTGGCTGTGGCTTTAGCGGATAATGAAGGAAAGGGAGTTGTTGCATTATTGAGGAGAAATATCTTCTCTCGCTTTGGGGTACCACATACCATCATAAGTGATGGAGGATTACACTTTTGCAACAAGATATTCAGAGCTGCCTTGGCAAAATATGAAGTTAAACAACATAAGGTGGCTACCCCATACCACCCACAAACCAGTGGGCAGGTGGAGATCTATTATTGGGAAATTAAAGCTATACTTCCCAAGACTGTAAATTTTAGCCGAAAGTATTGGTATAGGAAGCTGGACGATGCCTTATGGGCGTATCGAACGACTTTCAAGACGCCCATTGGCATTTTGCCATATCAATTGGTTTATGACAACGCATTCCATTTGCCGATTGAGCTAGATCATAAAGTGTTGTGGGCACTGAAGTGGCTTAATCTGAACTGGAATAAGGTAGTGAATATGAGACTGGGGAAGCTAAATAAGATTGATGAGTTCCTTCTTGGATCTTATGATCGGGCTGATCTATAAAAGGAAAGAATGAAGAAATACCATGACAATAGGATTGAAAAGAGGGATTTCTAGAAAGGTGACTTGGTGCTTCTATTCAACTCCAGACTAAAACTATTTCCAGGTAAGCTCAAATCCAAATGGTCCGGCCCATTTAAAGTGAATCGAGTCTACTCATCTGGAGTAGTGGAACTTGAATATGAAGAAGGAAGTATCTTCAAGGTAAATGGGCAATGTGTGAAACTGTATATAGGTCTAAAGGACTCGATAAAGTGTATTGGTACCATCTATCTCGATGAAGTCTAAGTAATCGAGATAACTGAGTCATGCCGCTATAATAAATCAGGCGCTAGTGGGAGGCAACCCACAATGTGTTATAGTAAAGCACTAGTTAAAGTTATTTTAGGTGATTGTTTTATTGTTTTGTACAAGCTGAAGGGTTTGTGTAAGTGTGCAGGTATGACAGTGAAGGAAAACAGAAGCTGAAAAAGTTTGGTGTGACCAACGGGTAACCCGACGGACCGTCGTAGTAACAATCACGACAAAGTCCAGAAATTAATCTATTGGAAGAATAGTGATGGATTGACCGACGGACTATTGCTTAAACCGTCGCCAATATGCCCCAAAGTAAGTTCTCTAGAATAGAAAGATGGGTCGCTCGATGGATCATCGCTTATGCGACAGACCATCGCGCTAACCGTCACACATAACCCTATTTTCGCAGGTCGGGTCAGATAGATTTAAATATCCAAATTTTTCATTCTTATCTGAGCCAAATGTTTTTAAATATAGATAATTTGAAATGATTAAGTAACTCCCAAACTATTCAACGCACCTGAACCCTTTAATTCTCTCTGAAGACTTTTCACTTCCCTCTTCCCCATCTATTTAAAGTCTGTATTCTTTTTGTTCTTTCAAACACAAGCAGCAAGAGTTCTTCATAAAAGTCAGGTGTCATATTGTGTCCGGTGTTTAGAATACAAGTTAGGAGAATAATCAAGTACTGCAATACTAATGTATGTTCTCTCCTTTACTTTCTAAGTTATTCAACACCAAGAATAAAAAAAGCATGTAAAGTTTGCAATATTGAAATATTTCTCTCTAATCTGGAGTTCTTCTGTGTGGGTTTGAACTGAGAGAAAATATGACAAACTCTATCCTGGGTGAAGTCTTACAAGCCCATGGATCAAGAGAAAGCAAAATAAGTAGTGTATTATTGGTGAAAAATCCACGAATAATTATGCTTGAAATGAAAGTGTGCAAGGTGTTTGATAAAATGCTAAAATGAAGCCTAAAAGTGAAAATGATAGGCGACGGTCAGAGCGACGGACCGTCGGATACCTGATGACCCGTCGCCTCAAACCGTCGCCACTTTCTCAAAGTCAATATTACTAGAATGACCCTGACGGTTTGGGTCAACAAACCGTCGCCCTAGCTGTTGCTAGCCAATAATTTCTCCTATTTTCTGGTTTAAGTCTGTGAACTAATAACCTATTGCTTCCAGGTATCATGGAAAACAAATTACAAACCACCAGAGGTAGCTAGACAAGGGCTAGCACAAAATGCAGATGCCCCAGCACTAAACACCTAGCGGAATCGTCAGGTCATTTCTTCATCCTCCCAGTCTGAAGAGGAGGGTGAAAAAATAGCAGCAGCAGCTCAAGTTCAACTCCGATTGAGGAAGGGGTTGAAGTAACTAACCTCGTCCAAGAGGAGAGTCCAGAACAAGAGGACCCGAATTTGGTTCGATGCAAGGATCCACAAGTACGAAAAGCTATAAGATGGCAGGTTGAGGGGGCTTGAGAGCATTTCTACAAAGGCTTGGCACCAATAGACATAGTACCCATAAGGAGGTCCATTTTTTAAGAACATCAGATTGTAACAACAAACTTGCCCGAGTACCCAGAACTTAAACACAGATTCAATGAATACGAGTTGGCATGGATTAGTAGACCATTTGGATCCTATCAATCAAAATTGGTACGTGAGTTTTTCGCCAATTACTTGGCATTTTTGGAGAAGAACTGTCCCCTAGGCAAGTCAGTTGCTGACATGCACAAGCTGGACACAGTTTCTATTCGTGGAGTTAACATAGATATCTCAGAGCTTACATTGAAAAAATTCTTGTTCGGGGTCGAATATCAGATACCAGGTGTAATACCAGACTTGGAGCATCGGTTGTTCACACGGACTCAACAAAATCCGTGGTAAGCTAGAATATTGATAAATGGAGGAGAGCCTGGATGGCTACACAACCCCCGTGAAAAATATCTAAGTCGTCCCTAAGATTTAGGGCCCTGTTTTTGTGGGCAATTGTTAGGCTGAGGTTGATGCTAACAGATAGGGGTGTACATAGGTCGGGTTGGTATAACCAAACCAACAATGTTGGTTTTCTAAATCTATAAACCAAATCAAATCAATATACAATCGGTTTTTATATTTCAGTTTTAATCATTTTTTTTCATTTTTTTTTTATAGTTTTTCAGTTTTTTTCTCGGTTTTTTTACAATTATAATGTGATTCAAGAAAATATTAAATGTTTTCACTAAAAAGATTAAAAAAAAACAATGGTCATAGAGTAGTTCCAATTAAAATTAAGTTGGCAAATTATTAAGACGTTTAAACTACTATCTCTCAAAGAAATATTATGTGGATACTCAGTGGTTCAATTTGTAAGTCACTAGTCGCAATAGCTTGTCTAAAAGTTTCCTTCACATAAAATGTGAGCATAAAGAAGAATGAAGAATTGGAGACAACTTATTAAAAATGTAACTCCATAAAATAATTAACTATAACATAATTCCACAAGAAAAAAGAGAAAGAAGAGAAACAAACCTAAATCAAAACTTGACGAATAAGGAGAATGAGAAAAGTAAGATGAGGAAATACTGAGAACTCTCTGAAAACTTGAAAAGTAAAATGTAAAGTGAAGCGATTGAAGAGTTATAGGTTCTTATATTAATATTGGGTTTTATATTAATCTGTTACTAATGGATAAATATTAGGGAAAAGGACAGCAATAGCAACTAAAACTAAAATAATATCATAAAAATAGCACTCAAAATTAAATACCCTATAAATAGCCACAAACTAATTTCACTAGCTAACCTTCACTGTCATATGCTTAAACATAATCGAAAATGTCGTTAAAGTAACTTTCTCTTTCTTTCTTTCCTTTTCATTCACAATTTCCTTTTCATTCAAACTCCCAAACCCTCCATTCTTTTACCTATTTCGATACTTCAATTAATCTTTCTTCTTCCATAAATTTTGTATAAAATCTCCAAAAATCTGCATTCAATTAGCTTTGTATCATTTATTCCCATTGTAAATTTGCTCAAAATTGATACAAAGTAATAGCTTCAACTTCAGTTTTAGTTTCAATAATGATAAAATATGGAGGTCAGTGGATATCTGATGTTGAATTTAAGTGTATCAATGTGGTATAAAAGAGTATCAACTGAGTATAGGGATTGCATGTGCATGCAAAGAATTCCCTCTCCCTTTTTAAAAAAGTATATCAATTTAGTATAAAAGTGTATCAATGTGACATAAAAATGTATTAAATGGGTATAAAGACTGTATATTCATCCATAGGTTCCCTTTTTTTTTTTAAAAGTGTATCAATGTGGTATAAAAGTGTATCAAACTAGTATAAAAGAGTATCAATTGGGTATAGAGACTGTATGTGCATGCAAAGGTTCCCCTTCTCTCTTTTAAAAAATATGTCTCAATCTGGTATAAAAGAGTATCTATTGGCATATTTTTTTTTTATCTTTACATGCATCAAAACATCTCCGACTCACCGTGATTGAGTCAGTCTCTAAGAAGAACATCTTCGACTCACCGTGATTGAATCAGCCTCTGAGAAGAACATGGACCAAGACATGGCTTTTCTCTTACTTAGAGACCTCATTATTTTATTTTTTTCTTCTTCAAGTTTAAAGAACTATGACATTGCTTCAAGTACAAACCTGTATGTAATGATTCTGTAAAATAATCATCATTAACAACAAATTTGAGGTCAAAATTGACCGCTTTACCTGTTAATTTTAACTTTCCTTTATTTCCTATTTTTTGCTTCATGTCCATAGTTTTCAATGCTCAAATGCAAGAAACAACAAATCAATTTTTGATATTGATCATAAAATACAGTAGATTGATCGATGCATAATAGAGGAGAAAAAAAAGAAGATTTGAGAAAGTATATTTAGAAAAGAAAACTGATTTAAGAGTAACAACTATAAAGAGCATTTAATTTCCTTAATTATGTAAGGAGAGTGGTTTTGGGCCAAGTGGCTAAAAAAAGGAAATAAATTGGGCCGACTGGCTCCAATTGTCCATATTTTCATAGTGTGGGCCATTTCTTTTTAAAATGGTTAGTTCATGTCCTTTTCCCTAAATATTGTAACTAAAGGCTCAAGAATATATATCTATTTTCTGAATATAAAAAAGTTATAAAATTAATTAGAAAGTAGATTATAAGTAATATTTTTTACGTATAAAAAATTAAAATTATATATGTATTATGTCGGTTTGTTTTAGATTCGATTTTATTTTATTTTTGCTAATACCAAACCAAACCAAGAATGATCGGTTTTTTTGAACACCAAGCCAATCAAACCAAACCATAAGTCGGTTTTTTTCCTCGGTTTGATTTGATTTATCGGTTCGGTTCGACTTAACGGTTCAGTTTGTACACCCCTACTAACAGACGGTGATTACCACCTAGAACTAACTAGAGCTATGATTGTTGCTGCTTTGAC
Organism: Capsicum annuum; assembly: GCF_002878395.1. Taxonomy (NCBI): domain Eukaryota; kingdom Viridiplantae; phylum Streptophyta; class Magnoliopsida; order Solanales; family Solanaceae; genus Capsicum; species Capsicum annuum. The sequence goes on from NC_061121.1 coordinate 88,485,667, forward strand.
TAAGGGGTTGATAGTGGATTTTGGCCACATTAATTCTGATGAGTTATTTTACTGCACTCACAAGACTCAGACTGCATTGCCATTTCCATACCTTACGATAGAATTATAAAAGAAGGTGAAGGTACCTTTGATCAACATAATACATAATGCGATCCAGGAAATACACAAGTAGAATATTGAAAAGATTAGGGATGACTCAAAGTTTGACATGCATAAGTCGGCGCCATTCTTGAGTCATCAAAATTCCCCTCAGGTATGCCACTACTGCTTGCTACGTATATGCCTCCGACCACATCGGTAGGTTCAACTTTGATGCCTATGGGTGGGACCACAAATTCTGCATCAGTTCCACCCCATTATTCTGAGTATAGGCTGAACCAAGAGAACTTTGGAAAGACAGTCCGAGAAAAGAAAAGGTTTGAAAAATAGTTGGCTATATGGGGGCAAGATTTCAAACCATTCATTAAAAGAATTATGGAGGAAGTAGTGAGGCCTTTCACGAATATGCAACTAAGAATGGACAATATGAAAGAGTGAATTAATAAGAAACTGGATGCTATGTCCATTTTAGATTTTGTAAAATTGATTGAGGAGGTTAGACAAATTTGGGCTGACGTAGACAAGATGAATCAGCAGCTACAACAACCTATATTTGATCCAGTCCAGATCAAAAGTGATGAAGATAAAGGTCTTGTGGACTTAATGGGGAGACCAATCAAGGATAAGGGTAAGAAAGTAGCTAAAATAGTTGAAAAAGCTAAAAAAGTTGCAAGGAAAGTCGCTAAAAGAAAGAGATTCAAAGCCATGACACTGGAGGAATAAGAGCAACATAATATGAAGAAACCAAGAAAGAGATCAAGGAGAGATAAGGAGAGAAAAAGGAAAAGAGCATAGGACGAAGCAGCTAGAGTGTCTACCAGTTCAGCCCCAGCTAGGAGGCAACCTGTAGATCTGGCTAGAGATGTAGTACCTCTAATTTTGGAAGGAAAGATTTTGATTGCCCCTACCACTATAGGGGCCAACACTACCACAGGTAAGGACGCAGGAGCCTCACCACACTTCACAGACACCTCAGATGAATAAGAGGCACTATAAGTATTTCCCCTCTTTTGTACTTAAATTATACGCATTAAGGATAAAGCATTATTTTCTGTGGGTGTGGGATGTGCTTGTACCATGGGGGGTTGTGTTGGTTGTTATTAAGTTTTTGCATTTTCATTTATTGTCTAAGATTAAATGTAGGTTTAAAGTTTCTCTTTCTTAAGTCATGTTTTGCTGGTAGTGCTATTCCATGAAATAAAAGTGGTTTCTCTTTCTTAAGTCATATTTTGTTGGTAGTGCTATTCCATGAAATAAAAGTGACGTTTATGCTAGCATCAGTTTGTATATGTGAATGATGAGTGACTGTGGTAAAGTGTTTGTGTACATGTGTTATATAATTAATTCTTCTTTTCCTGTTGGTGAAAGTGTTGTGTGACTATCTGTTATTTTGAAACTAGCATACAAATATAAGTAATTATATCCTTATGTTACGAACCCCAAGAGTTAGTAGAATAGGATTTAACTTAGTGCTTGAGTGTGTGAGTTTTTGTGTAGTTCTTACATAGATGCTACACCCAGAACTTGACCGATTCATTTACTGCTATTTTGTTTCTGACTCAATAGGACATGATAGTAGGCCTCCTAGTTTGTTAGTCTATTTAGCCAAAATAATGACCCACCAAAATTTTTGTTTTTGTTTTCCGTTGCAACCTTGTTGAGCCTTGTTAATGTTTGTTCTACCAAAATAAATAGTGATTCAATATCTAGTAAATGTTAGCATTTAGCGTTGACCCTGGTCTGATATTGGATGTTGTGCACTTTAACTTAGGCAAATTGCCTAAGTTGAGGGTGGTTACTGCTGAGTTATTGGAATCATAGAAGGTTGATTCAAGTTAAATTGTGAGTGAGATTTGGCCTGGGTCTAGTTATATTTCTAAGTAGATATTGTGCACCTCAACTGATAGAATCAACATAAGTTGAGGGTGGCTGATGCTGATGAAAAAATAAAAAATAAAAAAAATAATATTGTTGCTAGGATGGGTTAACAGTAGGAGCTAAAATGACTGAATGAAGTTATAGTCTTGGCGAGTATCTACCTAGAAGGGCGAAGAGAGTGAGATCCTCTTGTTTTCAAGTCTCTTCTCCCTAAAGATATATCCTCACCAAGCCCAAAACCTTATTACTGATCCTAAAAAGTACTGCTTGATCTTGGTGAGTCAGTTATAAGAAAACATTAGATGATGGGGGCAAGCTTATGGGTGTGCACTATGTTTGTAACTTCTGTTCTGAAAGTGAGAGTAGTAGTTTTGTCCACAGATTGATTATATATAATGAGATGTGGACTTCTTTGGCTGTAAGGGCATGACAGTTATCCTTAGACTGCCAATTCCTTTAGGGTATTGTATCTGTAGCTATAAATATGCTATGTAGTAGTTGATGCCAGTTGTAGATCCTTATGTGTTAGAGCACTTAGCTGAATGGAAAGTTAAATTATTGTATATTTGTGTTGATATGAATGTTGAGTGCTTTTCACGACGCCGTTTGTATATGTATCTTGGTGTTGAGTTGCTTGAGGACCAGAGGCGGAGCTAGGATTTTCATTGAGGGGGTTCAGAAGTAAACATATGGACTAGTCAAAGGAGATTCAACATCTACTATATATACATAAAAATATTTTTAACCGTATAAAAATAGTAAAAAAATAGTATAATTTTCCATCGAAGGGGGTTCGAATGAATCCCCTGATTACAAGGTAGATCCGCTACTATTGAGGATATGCAATTGCCTTAAGTTGAGGGTGTTGATATTCTGGCTTTTGACGGAACATTTTAGGCCCTTTTCTTAGGATAATTGTGTTTTTTAAAGCAGCCATTGTTGTATTTAATAGGGTATTTTAGTATTTCAGGATAAGAACAGAGAGTGAAGGATAACTTGGACAATCTGAGCTAAACAAAGGAAAAATAAGCATCGATGGTTTAGGCGATGGATCGTCGACTTTTTGATGAACCATCGACCTAAACCATCAACCAACAATAGAAGTCATAGACTCTGGACATCCTGCGATGGTCCAGGCGATGGACCGTCGACTCTACGATGAACCGTCGGTCTAAACCATCTCCAAGAAGCAGAATACATTATCATTGGAAGTCATGCGACGGTCCAGGCGACGAACTGTAGCCATTGCGATGAACCTTCACCCTAAATAGTCGCCAAGAAATAGGAGGAAGAAACACTGGAGGTCCACGATGATTCAGGTGATGGACCGTCGGCCATGCGATGGACCGTCGGCCATGCGATGGACCATCGGTCATGCGACGGACCGTCGCTTGAACCGTCAACCATAAAGTAGAAAATTCAAGTTTGAATTTGAAAACCCCAGTTCTGGAATCATATAAATACCAAGTATTAGGGTTTATTCCGCATTTTTTGTCATCATTTTTCACACTTTCCCCTCTAGTGAGAATTTTGTAACACTTTTCATTGGGATTTGATTCTAGAGATTGAGATCTGATTGTTAGTTTTTATATTTTCCATTGAAGATTGAGAAGAAGAATATTGTGAATTTCGTAAGTACTCTTCTGAATCTATTTATGAACATCAATTTATCTTTGTTTTCTTATATGGAGATGAGTAAAACTCCCATAACTAGGGTTATGGGACCCTTGATGTAGAGAACTGTTTGGAGTTATGAATCAGGTGGAGTTCTAATGTCTATATAAATTGCATGAATCCTTCTTCATTATAATGACATCTCTTGGTTGCAAACTTGAGAAGTGAGTCCATGAACACTACTTGTTTGACGAGAAAGTGAATGTTGGGAAAAGAAGTGTTTCACAAGAGATCCATAGGTTTACCCTTTGGGTTAATGGGTTGATGCCTTTACAGGATTAAACCTCATGAGAGTATTATTGAATAATGCATGAATCCTTTAAGTTCAAGAGAAGTAAAGGGTGAAAAACCCATTAGGTTTAGAAACACGTGGGTAATTCTTAAAATTCAATAATTCTTGCAATTGAATACATAAGTTAGAATTCGATCACAAATTCACAACTCTAACTGTTTGAACATCTTGGTGAGCATAAATCTAGTTAATTCATTCTCATTGAAATTACATTTACATTAATTCTCATTATTTAGACCTCTATGTGATATAAATATGAACGAATATTGTTACCATATCAAAACCCCCTTTATTTTGGAACCTTCAATCAACAGTCTAATAACAACCGCATTACTTAGTGAACACAGTATTCCCTGTGGAATTCGACACCCAACCCAGTTAGGTTCTATATTTGACAGCGACTGCTTACACTTTCGTTAGAAATTTGTAATTTGGGCGTATCAATGAACACAACATGGAGGAATCCAAATAAGGTCTGAACACTTTGTTCATCAAATCCATAAATGTGGCTGGGTAATTAGTCAAGACAAATAACCTCATCAGGAACTCATAATGACCATAATGAGTACTAAAAACTGTCCTCGTGATATCCTCAACTCAAATCCTCAACTGATGGTAACCATATCTCAAATTAATCTTAGAAAACACTGCGTACCCTGAAGCTGGTGAAAGGCTGTACTAAGATCCACCTGGGTACCCAACTCCTACTAAAAAGCTAGAAGTGAACACGAAACCCTGGTATAAAATGATGGATATGGGTACACTATGCAAATAGACTATCTCATGCATATAGATGCGAGCTAACCTCTCAACACTAAAGGCATCTGAATTGGAATAAAATACGCGGACCACATATTAGTGGGAGAATGAAAAGTCCTTGTGCATATTTATTGAAGCACTTCTTCATGTGTATAGTGAAACAAGAAGAAGACAAGTATTGCACCATCATCATCGCTTGGCTAGGCTTCAGCTTTGGAATCTGATTGCTCTATAAGCGTTTTGTAAATATTGGGTTATGGTGAAAATATGAATCCAAAATAAAGAAAATAAAATAGACGGAAAGTTAAATGCATGTTCACTTTATAAATAAAATTTCTCCCACATTGGTTGGAGAAAGGAAAATATTGGGTTCTGGTGAAAATGTGAATGAAAAATAAAGAAAAGGAAATAGAGGAAAAGTGAAATGCATGTTCACTTTATAAAAGGAGTGTTCTCCCACATTGGTAGGAGAAAGGAAAATATTTTTGCTTAATTATAGAAGTAATCCTTCATGTGGATAGTAAGGAAAGAAGAAGACAAGCCTTGCACCATCGTCATCATCGCTTGATCGGCTCGACTCTGGATTTAGCTTTGGCTATAACCATTATTAATCATCTTGGGACTCAAACCCATTGTCTAACAAAGATGTCAATTCAATCCATCATTTAGGGACTCGATCCCATTTAGTGTTTCAAATTAATTTATGGAAAACAAGGCCTTCATAACATCATTTACCAATCATTAACATTCTTAGGCTAATGCCTTACTATAAAACATAATTCCTCATGTGACAAGATCACTCTCACTGACAATTTCACAAATAGGTTGAGGTCATACCATTATCAAAACCAAAAACCTTAATATTTTGGATTAAAAATGACCCTTTAGTTAAACCATAATCCCCATACACCTATATGTGAAAAACCATTGTTAAAACATGCATAGTTAGAAATTAACTCATTAGGAATCAATACCCAATAACATTCATTCAAACTGCCAACCTTGGTTTTTCAAAACCATAATTAATGACTCGTGAACAATGTTTTAAATATATGTTTTTAGTTAACTAACATTGAGGTAAGAGTCACATGTATGAGTTACGAATATTCATGGAGAACATTTGATCCCTAATCTCTTAGATGACCACTTTGAAGAAACCCTAGCCCAATCATTCAAGAGAGGATTTAAAGCAAGTTTAGAGAGAGTTTGATCTTGTAAAGAGTATAATGAATGACCAAAAGGTGTTATAAGATGTGGGGTCTTATGGGCTTGGGGTGGGAAATGTCCAAAGTGCCCCCAGCTTAAAGCTGTAGAAAACCTGTATTTGGTTACGAGTTAAACCATTGACTTGTCACCAGAACTTACGACTTGTACCCTTGAGTTGTCACCATGAAAAAGAATTGATCCACCATACTCTATCCAACTTACTACTCTTTTGCCACAATCATCTCTAGACCATACGAATCGTATGGTCTAAGTCGTGACCATCATAGAACACCAAGGGCTTAGACACTGGACAATATACGACTCAACCCTTCCAGTAATCACATTTCATACGATTTATATGGTTCTTCATGTAACCAAGAAATAACTTGTCCAATAACATACTGGTTAACTTACGACTAGGGTCACCTGACCCGTAACAATACCACACGGATCATAGGATGATTTGTCGCTATGATAGTTAGCTCAAAGTTTGAGAAAATTTCAAGGGCTAAAGCTTGGGGCTTTTTAGTCTCCCCTCTTTGGATCATTCACTCCCAAATAATGGCGCAAGGCAATACAAGCATGATTGGACTCCACATGCCTCTCCTCTTACCTATAAATAAGATAGAAAAAAATATGCCAAGGAAATCACTCCTTTCTCTTTAACAAAGTCAAAAAACCGACATGCTAAGAATATCACATACTTTAAGCATAAATTTCCAGAGTAGGGAATAAGAATGGATTCTTGGATTTTATGTCCTCCTCGGTTTCTTAAGTAGCTTCCTTGAACTTTTGGTTCCGCCATAGAACCCTTACCAAAGCCACGTCTTTCATCCGCAATAGACAAAATTGCAAATCGAAGATCCTCACTGGGACGTCCTTACAGGAAAAAGAATCAAAAATACCAATGTTCTCCAAGGGAATAACCAACAAAGGGTCACCCACACATTTCTGCAACATGGATACATGAAAAACTGAATGAATGGAACTCATGCTAGAAGGAAATTCCAATCCATATGCAACATTACCAATCCTTCTCAAAACCAAGTATGGGAAAACAAACTGAGGACTGAGCTTCTCCTTCTTCCCAAACTGCATTACTCCCTTTATGGGCGACATGATACGCCCAAATTACAACTCTCTTACAAGAATGTAAGCGGTCACTGTCAAATATAGAACCCAACTAAGTTGGGTGTAGAATCCCACAGGGAATACTGTATTACTAAGTATTGTAGTTGTTACTGGACTGTTGATCAGAGGTTCCTGAATAGGGGGTTTTGGTTTAAATCTGAAGTGATAGTTACGATATAATAATGAAGCAATATATGTATTAATAGTTGATTACACAGAATGACAAGTTAGGGTTATGTCCACCTTATAGCTTTTACTTCTCTATTAACTATGAGTATTAAAGATTTATACATGCATGCACTTATAGAGAGATGTATTCAAATTCTAAATCCAAGTGTTTCTCAACCATCAAGGATTAATTCACTTTAGTTCTCTCAAATCCAAAGTATACAAACTATCATACAAACTCTCCAAATCATCAATCCTATTATGGCATTAACGTGTAAAATAGAGGTTGGAAACCCTATTTTCTTTTCACTACTCTCTTTTCCAAAGATTAAATTTTATATCGAACAAGTTATTGCTATAATGGCACATTTCCTATGTTTGGAACCACAAGAATTCAATCATAATGAAGAGATTAATATATAAGTGGATAAAAAACCCATAGCAAAAGAGAGTATACTACACGGTTTCCATAACCCTAACAAATAAGCTTATCTACTCATGAACCAAAAGGAAATAACCATAAGAATGTTCATCATACCCAATATTAGAGGATGATCTTAGTGTCCACAAAATAGAGAAAGCAAGAGGAGAAAATGCTTTCTCCCTCTCACCCTTAGCTAAGCCACCTTTTCTTGTTTCAAAAATAATACAATACTTTCTCATAAGAATTCAGCCATAAGGCTTTAATAACATCCTTCTCTAAGAAATTACTACTGAGTCCTCAATTATTTAAAAATATTGAGTTTTACCGGAAAAAAGTTCCCATATATCACATTCAGTCCAAAAGATGCTTTCCTTTTATGTGAAGTTTCCTCTGTTATCCACAGGTCCCCAAAGTGCCGTAATCTTCCTCATTAGTACCTAAAAAACATGCTAATCACATAGGTCAGCTCACTTAACTAAAAATAGACTAAAAGTGCAAGAATTATGTATTTTATCCTCAAAACTTCGCTAAAACATAGGTAAGTTATGGTGCTTAGACGTATAAATACGCCCAACATCAAGACACCATCAAGAACACCCAATCTTCAACCTCAAAATCGAACTCTCTTTGCCTTGCATCCGCATAGGACTTTTGGTGGTCTTAAGCTAATCCTAAATCACCTTCACCCTCTCCATAGCTTGGTGAACCAAATTTGTGCCAAACATATCCACTTTACCAACCTCAAGCCATCCAATAGGAGATCTATACCTCCAGCCATACAATGCCTCTAATAGAGCCATACCAATGCTAGATTGGTATCTATTGTTATAAGCAAATTCAATAAGAGGCAAATGGTTAAACCAAATACCACCAAAGTCAATTACATAGGCTCACAACATATCTTCCAAAGTCTGAATAGTTCTTTTTGTTTGCCCATCCGATCGTGGGTGAAAGATAGTACTAAGGCTCTCTTTAATCCCCAAACTACGCTGAAATAAGTGCCATAATTGCAATGAGAACTAAGTACCATGATCTAAAATAGTAGAGACAGGCGCACCATGTAACTTTACAAGCTTCTGAAGGAACAATTTTCAAAATCCTCAGCAAAAAAATTTGTCCTCATTGGTAAGATGTGAGAAACTTAGTCATTTATCCACTATAACCCAAATAGAGTCACACTGATTACACGACCATAGAAGGACTATAACTAAATCCATATTAATTACCTCCCATTTCCACACAGGTAGTTCAATTCTTGGAGTTGACCACCGAGAATCATGTGCTCCACCTTTAATTGCTGATACACCATGCACTTAGCCACAAAGTTGGCTACATCCCGTTTCATGTTATTCCACCAATATAGTTCCTTGATATTATGATACATCTTTGTTGAATTGGAATAAATTTTATACCGTGATTCATAGGCCTCATCCAAAATCCTACCTCATAACCCATCGATATTAGGAATATACAACCTTCCTTGGTACCTCAAGATACCATCACCGCCATCTCGAAGGCCTTCACCTTCTGCTTACCCACATAATCCTGTATCTTCATCAAGAGAGGGTCTAATATCTACTTCTCTTTTATTCCAAAACCAAGAGATAATTGCGCTACCTGTAGCACAAACAGACCACCATACTCAGAGTCTAAGAGACGAACTCGAAGGTTATCCAAACGGTAAATATCCTTCACTAATTTTGGTTTTTCTTACCCATATGCAACAAACTTCCCATTGACAACCTGCTAAGATCATCATTAACCACATTAGCTTTACCTGGGTTACAGTGAAGACTTATATCATAGCCTTTCAAAAACTCAAGCCACCTTTTCTACTTAAGATTAAGCTCTTTCTGAGTGAATATGTACTGTAGCCTCTTATGATTAGAAAAGATATCGATGATAACTCTCATCTACACCATTCAAGTTGGTAGAGGACGGTCGTTGTCAATAACTCAACTTATGTTGAGGTCAAATCCATGAGGAGCGAAACTAGATTTCTAGTCTTATGGGTGTTGATAGTTACAAAAAAGACACCCATAATATAAATAAAGTAAAATTCATAATTTAAAGGGGGGGGGGGATTGGCTGGTTTGGAATAAGGATTTATCAATATCAACTCAAGTCAACAAATTAAGGAAACACTTGTGGTTTAGAATTCAATATGAGAATAATCTTGGGATTATGTTTACCTATGGGCAAGTTATGCATCCACATGATGATTTGCTGCAAATTATAGTTATTAATGATGTAGTAGACAAAGTTGATGATCCTTGAGGCTAGTTTGCCAACAAAGCCTCAAGAATATCACTCGTTAACCCTTTCGAGTACCTAACAAGTGCGTCAATTAAAACCACCTAGTACCTTAATTGGGCATCCCTATTTCTAGGAAGATACCTAAGACATAGCTAACTCTCTACTCACCCTTATTTCTAAGATGACAAAAGATAGCAAACTACATCCATTATTGTCCACTAGTGCTTTGTAACCCATATCCCTCTTTCAAGGATGATATGGGTTCCAAAAGTTCACTCATACCCCTCTTTCAAGAATGGTATGAGATTTCAAGAATTAATCCATCTTGACTATTTAGGGTTTTCACCCATAAGCCCCAACCAATTCAAATAAAAAATAGTGAAACCCATTATCAACCAACTAGAATCAACACAAATACATCACAACCCATACATAATTGCACCTTAGTTCAACATAATCCCAAGACAAGTAAATTTAGCTACTCATGAAGTAAAGAGGAATGAATATACCAAAAGGTTCATTCAAATCATCCATAAACATTAAAGTTAAGAAGATTCTCCCAATTACACCTCAGTTCTACCAAATTAAACTTGAAAATTCAAATACACAATTTTCCCCAATTAGTAGGGTTACAAGATTGCCAAAATTCAATTTTTTCAAAGTGTAAGATACCAAATGGGAAAGGGTTTTTTACAATTTAAGGGATTTAGGGTTGTCTAGGTAAAATGACATAATTGCCCCTAGGCATAATTCTGCTAAGCCGCGATAGCAGTAGCGTGTTTGCGATCGCAACTATTGTGACCACGATACTATCACCACGGTTACTGTCCTTTGATTGGAATTGATTGACTGCAATCGCGGTCCTCTGACCACGATTGTGGTATCTGAGACTGCTTTTTGCTTAAGATCTTTTAGCTATATTTCTTTTCTTCTTTTTAATTCTTTTTAGCTCAAATCCATATCTTTCCTTCTCATCACTTGTATGCCATTAAAATATGGAAATTAATGCATTTAATCACAAATTTCTCTTATTCATACATTGAAATCATAGTAGTGTGCATGAATTTTGAGTGCAAATGAGTGGTAAATTCACCACTCATTAACAGCCCTAACTTAAATCTTTGCTTGTTCTCAAGCAACACTATCTTTTACCATGAGAGAATGCATATTTAAGCCCCTTTACACAAAGCAATGATCACAATGACTTCAAGCTTGGTTAGTACCACAAGTATCTCTTCAAACATGGGCAAAGCTATTCCCACGAACACCTCAACATGATGTGAAATTTTCAAGGATGCAAAAGACTTTAAAGAACAATAATGCAACAATCACTAACACTCTAGAAGTGACTCTCTTTTGACCTCAACTCCACTATACTCCTTTTACCTTATTATTCGAAAGATGACAATATTACCTACCTCAAGTTGTTCACATGCCTTATCACTAGAAGGATATCTCCCACACACCAAATTTTCAAATATGTAACAAGGAATTTAAGTGTAAAACCCTCTCTCTCACAAAGACTATCAATTCTAATAAGTACAATTCCCTAGGCTTGCCCCTATTTTTAATCGCTACCATAAATGAATACACTTAGTTGGAGAAATCGAAGGGCTTTATCATCTTGTAATGTAGGTTAGGGGAACGGTAGGATATCATTTAGGAATAAAGTATCTATACCCTCCTTAAATATATATATTACACTATTCCATCCAACTTTTGACCATGGACCACTTTTTTTGTTTTCACTCTTTAAATATTGCCTACTTTTATTACCTTAATTCACCAAACTTTTGAAAGCATTTTCTTTTAATCACTTTTCCTTGTACACGTCATGCATTTCTTTCTGTTGTTGAGTCATTTTTTTCTTATTTATTTATTCTTATTGTTTAGCTCTTAGGCAGTTACTTATAATTTTGTGGCCCAAATTTACCTCTTCCAATCTTCATCACCCCAACACAGGCTTTTAGGCTCAAGTTGCATTTTTGAGTTTAAGGAGGGTAGGGTTCAAAAGAGGGATGAAAGTCAAATGGCTCATGACTTGCAATGTGGTTGCCAAAGAAAGGTTCAAAGTCTCAAAGTGGGTGACTAGGGATAACATCTATGCAAGGGTAGACTTTTTATGCTAGAGTAGATTTTCAAGTTCATAAAGATGGCCCAGGATCATTTCACCAACCAAGCATAATCAAAATTAGCCTTTAGAGACTAATGGGTCAGGTTCTAGATGGTAAAAGTATATATGAGATTTATACAAATAAGCTCACCACACATGGCATGCAAACTCACAAAGGGAGATCAATTGCCCCTCCCGCAAGAGACAAAAATATATAGGCTTCAAAACCGTACGTGGAGCTTCCGCCTCATACGGCTCAATTTCTTTGTTGATTTAAGACGGAGTTGTGTATTAATTCGTCGAAGAAGGGCCTGCCGTACGTAGGGGTGAAGCGTTTAGAAATTGGTTAATCGGTAAAGATACGTGTACTCTACCAATTTTTTTACAAGGCAAAATATTGGAGTCACAAAAAGGGAAAAAGTATTATTACAAGGTCTTTCACATTCATGCCCTTGGTTTTTGAATTTTTTTTTGGACGGAGTAGGGTGTTTGCTTTGTATTTGGACCACGCATAATTTGCTAATTATGGCATCAAACGAAGATAATATCTCATATTTTAGCTTTCATATGGGCAAACCATATGGTTACTAAGACTTTGCCATAGGTATAAGTGTGATCCCAAATCAAAATGCTATGGGTACTCAGATTTTCCTTGCATTTATATCTTCGATGCTACGGGTACTCAGCCTTTCCCTGCATCTATGGCTCAAAACCCAATCACGATGATTTTCTCTTAAGAATGTCGTCAGTCAATCCATCATAGGGAAACACTCGTCTGATATCACCATAAGAAAAATAAAGATAAAGTAAAAATTTAAAAACAACCATGACTAATCCATGAAAATATGGGCACCATTAGAGTGCTCGAATATTACAACCCAAAGAACAAAATATAAAAGTCATCCAAAAGAACATAAAAATATACAAAAATATCTCAATAATACTGGACCAAATAAAATGAATGCAGAGACAGGTACCCCTAACTAAAAAGCTAGTAGTGTCCTTACTACATAAATAATTAAGTATAAAGAGAGATAAGGGTGCTCCTTGAACCTACATCAAGAGCTGCTCTCACCCTCAGACTCTGTATCATCATCTGCATCCTCAGGACCGAACCACTCGACTGGGCCTTATCATTGCTCTCCACTCTGGAAGAAGGTAATTTGTCATGGGGTTTCAGGACTTTCCAAAGGCCCTTTCTCCCTTCCACATCTTGCTGATATTTTTTATCTCTTTTTCTCCCTTTTTACCATCTTCTTATATGAAACTCGGTGCTCCCTGTAAGACTCTGCCAAGGATGAGTAGGCCCTCTCAAACCTAGCAATTGTATCTCCCTGAGCTCGATGGTCAACCCGATACTTTTAATAATCAGAGTGGGACACGAATGAGTGGCGAGTGGTGGAGGGCTCTCCCGGTCCGTGGGGAAACTTTGACACTAGCTCCTTAATGGTCCTTATTTCATCAGAAATATCATCAAAGGGGTTAGTGGTGGATGGCCTACAAGACTCTGAATCCTCAAAGGTCGACTTGCCCAAGTAGATATTTCTCTTTTTGCTCTTGCCCGGTGCGCCCTTACCTTAAATTTTTAGAGGATAGATGGGGGTGCCTAAATATCACCTTTAGGTTCATCTTGATTCTTGATTTTGTGGCTTTTAGGGTTGGCCCTATTCTTTCCCACCTGTCATGATCCGATTTATGAGCCATGATAGCACCTAATAAATCTGCCAGTAAGTAAGTTGAACCATAGCCCAGAGCTATTTACAGTGGTCTAATTTAGTGGAAATCCCCCCAAAAGGGTTGAAATAAACCATACAATTAGGGATGGCAATGGGGCGGTGTGGGTGCGGTGCAAGTGTAGTGCGGGTGCGGTGTGGTGCGGGTTGTAAGCAATGTGGGGCGGTGAGGGTTTTAAGTTATGTGGGACTGTGCGGGTGCAGTGTGGGTTAAAGTAAGTTTGTTTTAAAATGGTACGGTGTGGTGCGGGTTGCGGGTATATGCGGGTTTAAATTAAAAGAAGCTAAAAATTAGTATTATTCTCTTGAATATACCTAAAATTATATGCATTTTTTACTTAAAATTTTATGATACTTAAAATAACATGTATAACACTACAAATAAATAATTTTTATAGTTTTTTAATATCTTTATTCATTTTAAAAAATTATGATATTTGATCATTACTTGTACACGTGATATTTTTTGATAATTTCTTAGTGAAAAGTGATATAATAGAAATTAGTTGTTATTATTTCCTAGTTGTAGATTTGGAAATATTATGATTTTCAATGGAGTTACAAATTTTACAAACAAAAAAAATGGGGTAGTGTGGTGCGGGTATGCACTGGTATGAGTATGGGGTGGGTTTATGTTGGTGTAAAGGTCATGCGGTGCAGTTTTAAAATTAGTAGGTTTATAAAAAACTTGCACCGCACCATTGCCATTCCGACATATAATTCAAAAATAAGTAGGGCGTTAGAATAGTCTAAAAGGTAACCATACATAGAAAACCATCCCACGACTTGGTAGAGTCAGTACAAGAGCTATTACAACACACCATAAGTTTTAGAATAGTCAATATAATTTATCTTGAAACAAATGACAAGACATAGATAAATGGAATGAAATTGGGCAACTCTGACTCCAAGATCTCACCCTATCTCCAAAATTCACCACAGCATGATCCTTGAATCAATGGGGGGAACTAGTACTAGAATCTGCACCAAAAAGGTATAGAAGAGTAGTAGGAGTACCAATACCACGATACTCAGTAGACATCATTGATCGACTGAGCTAAATCATGATATAAATAATAAAATGCAAGATGACATAAGTAAGTCAAGAAAAGGGGAAAACCTAAGAGTAACTACCACATTGCTATACACGATTAAATAAATAAACCAAAACAATAACATAAAATAAATAACAAGCAATTATAACTACAACATTATCCCCCATAAGCCAATAAGTACAAAAAAGTAAGTAACCCGACAAAGGCCCCCATAAGCCTGGAGGGTAAAATTAAGTAAAGTATAACCCAAACCACCATCTTTTACCAACTTCCATGGTCCAACTAGAATTCAACCACGTCATGCCACACTATAACAATTTCCATATTTTTGGTATCATATCATCAATATCACACTCCCTTGCCAAACTCGAATCAGGACATGTATCATCATAGTCATAATTCAATATCTGAACTCGAATTGGTAATTATATAATCAACATCATAATCAGTCCCTAAAATTAAACCGATAAATATATCATTAATATTGTAATCAATAGCAGGACTCAAATCGATAATCATATAATCATTATCATGGCCAATATATGGACTTGAACTAATATATATATATGTAAATATATACATATATATATAATTTATATACCCAAAATCATACCGTTAAGTACATGTATAATTATCATAGTAACAATAAACATCAACTCCCAACACCAATCCATCATAACCATGAAATGCCAAATCTCCTCAATATTACCTTAGTAAGCATTTTCAAGGTGTATAACAAACATATAAGAGGTTTTAAGGATCAACATATATCTTCACCTAAGGTTGATTGAAGAGCCCACTTCTAAATCCCCGAAACTCAGTATAAGGAAAATTCAACCCCGTACTAGGCTAAGGTCTCTAAATCCACTTTTAAATATTAACTAAGCCGTAATTAACCCTAATATGGAGATTTTGCCTAAAGCATGAGTAACTAAGAAAATTAGCCTAAATGGTCCAACTAACCCAAGAATTTCCAATAACTTTACCAACACCTAAAATACATCCCAAATCCAAAACAATATCATAAACATACTATAAATTAAATCAATCTACGAGGATGGCAAAGCTAGCCTACCTAGTTGATGAGTGGTGAATTCACCACTCATTAATGTCCAAATTAGTGCACACTAAAATGCTATAAAGGTATGAATGAGACTACTTTATGATGTAAGTACCCTAATTCCCATATTTTACAGGTAACCAGTTGCTGAGATGAAAAAAAGCAAAATAAGCTGAAAAAAGATCAACATGGGAATAAAAGTGCAAAAGCTAGAAAACCTATGCAGTTTGGGCCTCAGGTACCTCAATTGTGGAGTGACCTTCATAATCAAGGTAAGTCAAGAAGTCTGCAGGCTGCAATTGCTTGATGAATTCAGTGATCGTAGAGCCGCGATCGCGATTGATCCACATGCGATCGTGGGATAGTAAGATTTTTAGCCAGTGGAAAAGTTGTAAAAGTACATAGCCGGCCACAATTCCCATTTAAAAGATAAAAAACCCTTATTCAACAGGGTATATAGCCATTATTCTACAACCTTAGATCCTAACTTTAGTTTAGGGTTTTTGTAACTTCTTGGAGTTTGGAGCTAAATTTGTACTAATTATGAGCTAAAAAGACATTAGAGTGACCTCCAAGTGGAGAATTGGCAAATCCCATTGAGGATTCTTTCAAACTTAAAGTGTGGTTTGCATTCTATTTACTTTTGATGAATATATTTAATAGAGATTTTGGTTTATTCCTGTTTATTCTCATCATAAGTAGCTAGTTATTCCTCTTGGGATTATGTTAGAATAAGGTGTAAATTGTGGGGGTTGTGATTCATATGTGATTATGCTTGTTACTTAGTGATGGGTTCTGCTATTGCTTAACTAAATTTGTTGGGATTTGTGTGTGAAATCTCTAAATCCCCAAATAGGTTTGATGGATGAAAATCCTAAGATCTTAAAAGCCTAAACGATCCTTGAAAGAGGGGTTTGGGAGAACTTTAGTAACCCACATCATCCTTGGAAGAGGGATGTGGGAACCAAGGCAATAGTAGATAATTATGGGAATAGTTTTCTAATTTTCACCATCTTAGAAATAAGGGTGATTATGAGGTTGACTATGCTATGGGTATCATTCTTGAAATTGGGATACCCAATTGAGGTGTTGGGTGGTGTTAATTGTCGCCCTCGTTAGGTACTCAAAAGGGTCAATGTGGGACATCTTTGAGGCTTTGCTTAATAACTAGCCTCAAAGACTTTAAAGTAGCCTACCATATCATCAATGGATAAATTTGCACTGATTCATCACATACCCATGCATAACTTACCCCTAGGATAGAGTAATCCCAAGATTCATGCCTAATTAATTACACTCTAAATATTCTTAGTCTCGAATTAGTTCCTTAGAAGCCCAAGAATTACTCTCACATTAGCAAACATTCAAAACCCCCAAACCATCTTGTACCATAGATTTGAACTTAGCAAGCAATTTTTAATTTGAACTTACTCAATCGCCACTCAGATTGTTCCTCATTGATTCGAACCCGACTCTTAGTTTTGTAAATATATTGACAATGATCACATTGCACTTAAATTAATGTGTAACTTGAGCATTATCAAATATGGCACCATGGTCGGGGAATAATTTGGCTTATTGAGTTGGTGTGGAATTTTAGTCTACTTGTTTTGATTCAAACTTGTAAATATTTGTGTGTGATTTTGTTTTGTTTATTGTACTAGGTTGGTTTTTATTTTTATTTGTTTGTTACTATGGCATCATGGAATGAACGTGAGTTCGGTGGTTGGAGATCTTATCGTGACAATCCATGTCCATTTTGTAATGGACCCCTCTTTTGGAAAGATTGTAGATATACTCCCTGGAGAGAGATGTGTGCACCATATTGATCTTATAGGGAGGTGTATGGTTGTTCTCTATGTGGTGGTCGAGATGTACATTGGAGTGCTTGTCCAAATTCCTCTACCCCCATCATGCTAACCCAAGTGCTAGTTATTCTTATAATTTTGATAGGTCTTATGATCAAGAAACGAAAGAATGACGCACCATAAATACTAGTATTGAAGTAATGCTTCAAATTATCTTGGATCGAGTGACATCAATGAGGGATAATATATATGACATTCATTAATCCATAGAGATATGTAACGAGAAAAGAAAGGGGATAGAAGAGATGGGCATGAAGGTCAATTATGCAAGTACTACAACTATGTCCATGCCTCTAAATGGACTTGGTGTTAAAAATTCCATGGTGATTTTCCAACCAACCGAACCAAATATGAGAGAGGATGCCAAGATTGAGGAAATAGTGCTAGAGTTGATGGAAGAAGTCGAGAAAATTTCTTATGAAGACTCTATCCCATTTTGGGGTGAAAATAACCAATGGAATGCAACTCAAAAAATTAAGGGAAAAGCCCCATTCTATTCACTTTTCAACATTATGCTTGGTGGATTTGATGAAAGTCAATCCACCCAAGCAAGTGATGAATATTTGAGAGAAGGAGAAATTTCCTTATATTTTGGAGTTTAGATTTCAAAATGGGCATGCTAAAGCCCCAATTTTGAAGGCTAAGAAGCTTAAAGATCGATGTACAACTAGTGTCCTTCTAATGCTCTTCCATTTCCCAATGAGCCCATACAGAAGTTTGATAAAAAATTAGGTAAACGGTCCAAGTCTTCAAAGTTGTGCGATTGAGCGTGCATCACCGTGCCATTACTTTTACTCCAAGATCCTCAGAGATTGACTGATCAAAATTTGGGAGAAAGATTTAAATCCTCTAAGTGGAGACATAAATGAGGATTAAAAAGAATTCATGCTGCAACATTAAACCAAGCACTTAATGGGAAGCAACCCATCATTTACATATTTATGTCATTTCTTTTTAAATAAGTCACAAAATTTTAATGCTTTGTAGGTGCTTGGGGAAGGTTGAAAGCCAAAAACTGGGGAAAACCAAGTTTAGAAGTGTAGCAGCCATGTAGAAAAAAGGGCAAAATAGAGGAGCAGATGGCCTCAGATACCATGAACACTGATTAAGTACCGTGATCGAGCCTCTGTTTCCAACTTTCAACATAGTTATCAATGTGGTTTCAAGGAACCCTTTAAATATTCTTATGCTTTTATGTTATGTAGTGAGGTCACTACAAGTCTTAAGTTAGAGGTTGCGGACCTACCCTTACGCGTACACATTAGCTTGCAATACTTGAACTTAGTTGATGCGAAGCATGAGAATTTTGTGAGGTTGATTATTTTTATTTTTTTCTTTTTATTTATTTTAATAATAGGGTTGGCCGAACCGTTCCCTATGATAAATTGAGTGACGTCATTCTTAAGGGAACGGTGTTGTGACTGGTTTTGAGTCATGGATACAGGAAAAGTACGAGTACCCATAGCATTGGAGCTAAAAATACAAGGAAAATATAAGTACCTGTGGTGTTTGAGAATTTGGGATAGTCCTTGTACCTATGGGGAAGTCTAAGTAACCATATGGTTTAACTTTTCATGAGCCAAGATATGAGATGGCGGCTCGATATTGACGCAAGCAATAGCAAATCTTGTGCGGTGTAAATTCAAAACAACCCCCCATCCATCTAAAAATTTTTGAAAATCAAGGGGCATGGATGTGAACAACTTTGTGAAAATACTTTACCTCTTCTTGTGACTCCAGAGGCCTTAGATTATGAAAGTTGGTTAATACTCCCTTTTTTCCCTAGTGGAATGCGCAATAGAACCTCCTGGAGAAGTTTGCATGTCATGTGTGTAGTGAGCATAATTGGTTGACTCCTAAGTTTTCTTGTATCATCTAGGACTTGCCGGTTAGTCTTTCAAAGCTAATGGTGATCATTGCTCGGTTGGTGAAAAGACCGTAGGCCATCTTTGTGAACATAGGAGCCCACTTTAGCCTGAATAGCCTACCCATTCATAAATTGTATCCCTAGTCACACATTTGGAGCCTTCTAGCCTTTCTTTTGAATCCACAATACAAACCTTAGCCCATTCAAATGTTATCCCATTTTTGAACCCGACCCTCCTTGAACTTAAAAATATAACTTGAGGCCAAAAGCCTAAGTTGAGGGTAGTAGTTATTAGTAGAGGTAATCTTAGTCCATGTAAAGTAAGTGGATGACTAAGTGCTAAGCAAAGAAATCAAAAGAGATAGTAGAAGAAGAAAGGAATAAGAAAAACAAGTAAAGACATAGATTACAAAAGAAACAAATAAAATTAACATGCCTTCAAAGAGATGGGCGTAGAACGATGGAAAAATTAGGCACGTGTGAATTTGGATAACAAATAAAGTGGCCTATGGTCAAAAGATTGGGTGAATAATGTGATAGTTATGTAGATGTTCAAAGAGGGTGTATTTACTTCATTTCTAAATGACTCCATACCTATCCTCCGCCAACCTATGTTATAATCTTAAAAAGCACTTTGGGATCTCCATCCAAGCATGTTCAAAGTAGTGGTGATGGAAAATAAGGGCAAACATATGGTATGATACTCATCACATAGAGAGATTTTTTGTGAGCATGAGTATTGCAATTATATCCCCTTTTTCTTAATAGACAAATTGGTGTGTGGGATTTCCTTCTTGTGAGGAGACATGAAAAAAATTCAAGGTGGGTGACATTGACTTCTTCCGAACAAAGAGGCTAAAGGAGTGCAGTAGAGTGATATTGATAGAGAACCGGTTGCATTGAAAGCCTAAACCATCCTTGAAAGAGGGGTTTGGATGAATTTTAGGGACCAACATCATCCTTCAAAGAGGGATGAGGGAACCAAGGCAATAGTAGACAATTATGGGCATAGTTTGCTAATTTTCACTATCTTAGAAATAAGGGTAATTGTGAGGTTGACTATACCATAGGTATCATCCTAGAAATAGGGATATCTAATTGAGGTGTTGGGTTGTTTTATTTGTTGCACTCGATAGGTACTCAAAAGGGTCAATAGTGACATATTTGAGGCTTCGTTAAAGAACTAGCCTCAAGGACATTAAACCTAGAGTACCATATCATTAATGAAAAAATTTGCACCGATTCATCACATACCCATGCATAACTTACCCCTAGGATAGCGTAATACCAAGATCCTTGCCTAATTAATTACATTCTAATTCTTGGTCTAAAATTAGTCCCTTAGAAGCCCAAGAATTACTCTCACATTAGCAAA
The DNA here is from genome assembly GCF_002878395.1 of Capsicum annuum. Taxonomy (NCBI): domain Eukaryota; kingdom Viridiplantae; phylum Streptophyta; class Magnoliopsida; order Solanales; family Solanaceae; genus Capsicum; species Capsicum annuum. The sequence continues at coordinate 88,506,625 of NC_061121.1, forward strand.
CATTGAAAACCCCCAAACCATCTTGTACCATAGGTTTGAAATTATCAAGCAACTTTTATTTCAAACTTACTCAATCGCCACTCACATTGCTCCTCTTGGATTTGACCTCGACTCTTAGTTGGGTAAATATATTGACAACGATCACCTTGCACTTAATTTGACGTGTAAGTTGAGCTTTATCACTAGACGCCATAGAAATCTTTAAGAATCTACTAAATCGTCAATTCCCTTTAAAGAAGTTTTTGCAAGGTGCCACATTATAAAAATCAGACCTACTCCTCAAAATAAGAACAATGATACCCATATTTCACTATTATACTTCGGGTCCAAAATCAGGCAAAATCCCAAGTGGGGCCCATTTATATAAATTGCATTTCCAAAATAACTCAATGTCCCCATATGCTCAAGGAACATTTACCCTAAAAAATGGGTGAATTTGAGATATATTTGTGGTAAATTTAAGTCATTAAGCATTAGGGATTTTATAGAAGAAAGGGGGAAATCAACCTTGGTAATAGAGGAATCTTACCTCAAATTTGAAGGAAAAATGCATAATAGATCTTTACCCAAGATCCTAAAAGCACCCACAATGCTATTCCTAAGCTATCCCAATCCATACGATTCAAGTCTCTTAAGAATAGATGAGAAATGGGACAAAAATGGGTTGGAAAGAGGGTATTGATACCCTTTTTGGTATCCAAGAGTTGAATTCCTAATATTTCAACTTCTTAAGCAATACTTGGCCACATGGAAGAAGTCGCATTTTTGATACTCGGCCGCATGGGCAGAAGTCGAATTCGTGATATAGCCATCATATTCATGATACTGGCCATACTGGCAGGAGTGTCACTTTTTCAATAAAGAATATAATATTCACGACACTTGCTAGTATTTGCTAGATAGCTATCCCGATGAATGGCTCATGATTGCCGGTGCTCCAACACCAGTTGAGGCTTGAAAATTTCTAAATCTCTTCCAGCACCTCAGGATTTATTTGGAATCCCATATACACAAATGAACTATGCAATAATATCAAATTCGATGCTCTAGACTCAACAACACTGTCAAAATTTCCATCCAAGGTCATTTGGATGAAAAGTAGGTCCCGCACCCACTTTCTATTTTCTTAACTTCTGACCAATAGCTCAAAATAATCTCAAGTGCCGCGAGACTCGATCCAAAGGTCCACTAGCTAAAATCAACATTCTAAAGCTGTTAGAATAGTCAGATTTAGCATACAAGATTGTTTGACTAAAGTTTCTTCTTGGTGGCTATTTTGAACTAGCAAGGACTTCAAAATAAGGAATTTACTTTAAAAGATAAATGAATTGCTAAATAACCAAACTTTTAGTCCCAATAAGTCACAAGTGAATTAGGCAACTATATGAAAGCTCTAATAGTGAAAATAAGAATAAATATGGAAAATGACCTAAAGGGTCATTATAATATATCCAACACTAAAAGGACTTTCATCCACTAAAGTAAAGGATTAGTGTATACCTCAAGTCTCGAAAAGGTGAGGATACTGGGTGCATATCTCTAACTCAATCTCTAAAGTATCCTTTTCCACTGGGAAATGTATCCACTGGACATTAACTATAGAAATATCCCTAGTGCACAACTACCTTATATCACTAACCAAAATGAGCACAGGCTCATCTACGAAGGTCAACCACTTATTATACTAAACTAAATCCAATCTAAGCACCTTGGATTGATAGGAATGTATCACCACAACATAGAAACTGAGAAACTGATGGAATTATTCTAACTCCGGAATGTAGCACAGGCTCCTCCACAATGGTCAATCGCTCATCATACTAAAGTAAATCTAAATGGACTTTACATTCCAACTCTAATTGTTCTAACAGCTTTGGAATGTTAATTTTAAGTTAGGTGGACACTTGGTTTGGGTCTCGAGGCACCCAAACTCATTTTGACCTATTGGTCAAAAAGTTAATAAAATAGATTATGAGTGTAGGACCTACTTTTAGTTCAAACAACCTTGGATAAAAATTTCAACTGTACCATTGAGTCTGGAATGTCAAATTTAATAGGGTGGAATAGTGCATTCATGCATTTGAGATTCTAGATGAATCTCGAGGAGTTGGTGCATACTTGGAAAATTTTAAGTCTTAGCTGTGCTGGTGCATTCGCTGATAGCGATGACAGGGGTCACGATCGCAATACCTATGGTGGGATACCAATTGCTGCGATCACGCCACTATTGTTGTGATAATAACTCCTTTAGTAGTCCGACAAATGCCGCGATTATGAGGGTCAGTTGCGATTTCGATACCCGACCACCTGGGAAGGGTATAATAATCCCTCTTTTGCGTATTTTTCTTATTTTTCATCAATTCTCAAGATTATTAAGCCCTAAATATTAGGACATCTTGATATTAGATATTGTGGGTGACTTGAGGAGCTTGGATAAGGAATATTCCACGATTCTACTTCAAATTTGTCGTTAGATTTCTTCATCCCATAGTTTATTTTCGTTTTTTCTTTCTTAAAATCCTAGGAACTTGGTGTATTTATTTTAGCACTAATATAGCTCATATTTCACTAATTTTGGAGGTAATTACACCTTGAGCATGAGGGAATAGTGGGTTGGCTTTAAAAATACAATTTCCATAAATGGGAACTAGATGGGATTCTTGAGTATTTTTCAATTCGAAGTACAAAAGTGCAATATGGGTATCATTAACCTTGTCTTGATGAGTAAATTGTGATTTTTATAGTATGGAATCTTGAGAAATCTTCTTAGAAGGGAAAGTTAGTGATTTAGTGGATTTTTAAGCTTTCTTTGGCATCCAGGTGGGCTAGGGTTTTTCCTTTTCTTAGATTGAGTTAGATCATAGTATGTTTATGATATTATATTGGGTTAGGGATAGGTTCTAGGCGTTGGTGTGATTCAGTGCAAAACTTGGGTTAGTTGATCCATTTAGGATATTTGAAAATCATAAATTAGGTATAATAGGCTTAGTTGCTCATGTTTTAGGTAAAACCTCTATCTTAGGGTCTATTATGGCTTAGTTGACATCTAAAATATGATTTAGATACTTTAGCTTAGTCTGAGGTAGAATTTTTCATGTAATGAATTTCGGGGATGTGAAAGTAGACCTTTTGACCCGCCTTAGACCAAGACTTGTGTTTGATATTGGAAACCTTTTATACTTTTGTTGTATGCCTTGAATATTCTACTGAGGTGATATTGAGAAACTTTAGCATTTGATGGTTATGATGGGTGGTATTGAAAGTTCATTCTTATTGATTATTCTAGCGATTACGCTATGGATTATGATAACAATTATGCTTATTAATTATGCTAGGATTATACTATTGATTATTTTATTAATCATATAATTATCAGTTTGAGTCCAGATATTGATGATGATATTGATGATTTATATACCTAGATGAAGTATAGAATATGATTATAGCATGCTCATATATATATATATATATATAAATATACCCAGTTCAAGTTTGGAGGATGATTATGTTATTAGTTATATACTTATCGGTTCTAGTCTGGCTATTACTATGATATTGATCATTATATTGATGATATGACATCAAGGACTTTTGGGTGTAATAATTGAGAATAGGGATACTGACTAAGTCTAAAGTATGAAAATGATTATAGTATGGCATGACATGGATGGATTCGGGTTGTATCATAGGTGTTGGTAAATGATTTTGGTTATGCTTTACTTGAATGTAACCACCAAGCTTATGGGTTCCTGCATTGGATTATTTACTTTTCTGCACTTATTGGGTTATGGGTAAAAATTTCATAATTATAATTGCATGTGTTTGATCCTTTATGTTATGTTATGTTATTATTCTGGTCATTTACCTATTTATTTATGCACAGTGGTGTTGGGATTGATTCAGGTTTTCTTCTACCTTGACTCACTTAAGTTATCTTACATTTAATCATATTTATATCATGATTTAGCTCAGTAGGCCGATGATGCCTACTGAGTACCCATGGTTTTGATTCTCATACTACACTTTTGTACCTTTTTGGTGCAGATCCGAATACTAGTTGCCGCCGTTGATTCATTGATCGTGTTGTGGTTGATTCAGAGATAGGATGAGCTTTTGGAGTTGGAGTTGCCCCATTTCCTTTTAACTTATTTATGTATAGTCTTTTGCTTCGAGACAAATTGTATTGACTATTTTAGAACTTTTGTTGAATTTATAGTTACTCTTATACCGGCTCTACCAGGTCGTGGGATGGTTATTTGTATTGCTGGTTACCTCTTGTCTATTTCTATTATTTTGCTTATTTATAAATTGTAATAATTTATTTTTTCTTCTTTTGGACATTTCCACCAAGTTAGCCCATTAAAAATAGCTCCGGGCTATGGTTTGGCTTACTTATTGGTGGGGTTTGGTAGGTGCCGTCAGAACTCGTAAGTCAGGTTGTGACTATTGCCTACCATGAAAAGCCTCAAAAGGCGCCATCTCAATTCTTGAATGATAATAGTTATTATATGCAAACTCAGCCAATTCTAAGTGCTACTCCCACTGACCTCCAAAATCCAATACACAGGCTCATAGTATATCCTTGAGAACCTAAATAGTCCACTCCCATTGGCCATCGATCTGCAAATAAAGGTTGTACTAAGGTCCACCTAACTACCAACTCCTCCCAGAAAGATCTCCAAAATCTAGAAGTGAACACTGAACCCCGGTCTAAAATGATGGATAAAGGTACACCATACAAATGAACTATCTCAGGCACATAGATACGGGCTAATGTCTCGGCACTGAAGGACATCTGAATAGGATTGAAATTTGCCAAATTGGTCAAACGAGCCACAAGACCCAAACACCATTGGAACTACAAGAAGTGTGAGGCAAACCACTAACAAAGTCTATGGTGATTCGCTCCCATTTCCACTGAGGAATGGGCAACCTTTGAATCAATCCACCAGGTCGCTGATGCTCGACCTTCACCTACTGATTACTTGAGTAACGAGCTAAAAATTCCACCATATATTTCTTTATACCACTCCACCTGTAATGCTATTTCTATTCTCTATACATCTTAACCAAAATTAGATAAATAAAATACCTTGAGATGTGAACCTCGGGCAAAATCAATTGAATTTAGTCCCCAATCCTTGAAATATAAATGCAGCTATCAAATCTTAAGACACACTCAAAATCTATGGAACCCCTCTTGGACTCACCACTTAACACCTAATCATGGAGAGTGCAAAGTCTATTATCCTCAAATTAACGATCCCAAATCTTCTAAAATTATGAGGACATAGCCTTAACACTAGCAAGAATCCTCCTATGATAAAAAATATCAAGTCACACCATCTAGTTGGCTAATAATTAAACATCTCATGCCAACAACATCTGAGAAACTAGACTACAAGACAAGCTACCTATACTCACTATCTTTCGACTCAAGGGGTCTGCTACCACATTCGCTTTGTCCAGATGATAAAAGATAGAGATATCATTTTCGTAAAGCAACTCTATCCATCTAAGTTGCCAAGCATTAAGTTCCATCTAGCTCATAAGATGATGAAACCTACGATGATATGTGAAAATCTCACAATGTACACCATACAGATAATGCCTCTAAATCTTAAGCACGAAAACTACCACCACCAATTCCTTAAAGCATAACCAATAATATGAACCTGCTATATTAATTCATAATCAAAACCAACACCAGAAGTGAAATGCCCTGAATTTGTACCCCAAACACTACACGGTGGTCATAATCTAAAAGGACAACAAGCTAACCCATGACTGGTACCTGCTGTGAGCACTGGATAATAGTAATATTGTAATAGTAATAAAACTAAGATGAACGCAAGAAAAACAGCCATAAGGTTTAAATCTAAAATGAATAATAATCTGAATATTGAAAACAACTGTCTGAAAATACTCTAGTCTAAAAAACCTCTAAACTGTCTGAAAACATGGAGTTGATGGGACATGTCCGCAACTAACTCTAACTATTGAAATGAACTGAACTAATGAAAGAATGATCACATCCTTGAACTATGAGGACTTACTGCTAACTCTGATTGTGGAAAATCTAGTCTGTTAAGTATGATCGGGAGCCCATCCATCTGAACCTATGATATAACATATCATATCACAAGATAAAAGTATACATCAGTACTTTGAATATACTGGTATGTTAAGTGAGGTAGGATAGATGCATAGGTTCGTATGCATGAACAATACTAACAGAATAACATGAGTATAACTAATGAGAGTACATGCATGAATATGTGAACTGTAACTAAGATCATGATAATACTGAATACTGAGTCTAAATCCTGAATAACTGATATGTTAGTATACTGATATTGTACTACTAATAACTGAGTGACTGTATCTGATAGTCTCAATTTTGGGAAACTATACTGAGTTTCGTACGTCCTAAATCTATAAAACTAGACTAAGACTATCAGACTGTAGGAGGTAATCATCTAAATGACATGCCCTTTTTTGAATATATTTGGGGTCTAACCTGTAACCCTAGTTTGAAGGGTATTAGTACCATGCCATGAGTAAAGACAAGCTGTGAGTTAACTCTCTCTGATCGAAAGCCCTTTCGTCAACCCTTGCTGGCAGGAAAAACTTGGATGAGATGTATCAACCCTTATAATATATGGCAGGAAAATATCTCAACCTACGTTGGCTACATAGTTTTGTAACTCAGGGTTTAATACTAAGGGTCAAACCCTTTGCCAGAAGGAATGCTCCTATCCCTAGGTTCTCTCGGTGCTGAATCCTACTCCCAACTGAATAGACACTGAACTAATCTCCTAGTTTACACTAGGCTTACCTGAACTGTTACTGATCGTAATGATTAACTGAACTGAACTAAGTTTGCTGGGTTTCGTTGAATGATGGAATACTACTAAATTTGGTTAACTGACTGAGTTTAGTGAGAATTAAACTGAATACTGAATGAGACTGGACTGATACTGAGTTTACTGAGTTTTCCTGAGTTCTGTATCTGACTGAGAGTACTACTGATTGTGACATAACTGAGACTATTCTATAACTAACACTGTCTCTAGGTATACAACTAAATTTTTGGGTATCAGATACCCTCAGGACTCGATAACGTAAAGAGTAAATCATAGCATAAATCTTGAAAGCACAGCAATGGCCATATTTTCATAATTCACTTGCTAAGGAATTTCATCAAACACTTGTAATACATTTGCTTGAAAATGAATGGAGATTACATATTATCATGTTATAATGGCAATATTTTACCCACATAGGCATTTTATCAAACACATGGAGGGTATGCTTAAGACTATACAATAAACAACACATATGATGATCATGGCTACGTAACGAACTTGAAAATTAAAGGGTTTATCATAAAGGTCATGTAATTAAACATATATGATTACGAATTCCATAAAAACTTGTAATTCAATCATGGACTAGAACCCAACAACAACATGAACATATATTCAATTCAATTCAAACATGGAAGTTCAAAATTCAACAATTTTGTAGTTTGAAAATAGATCCGTAGACATTATGGGTGAAATTAACCCATAGATAAACACCTAACATACCTTAGAGTGTTAATCCTTGAAGGTTCTTGGAGGAATTCTTGATCCTTGTTCCTGAATTTTGAAACTAGGGTTTCTTGCTTTTGAGAGAGAATGATGTAATTGGGTTAAAATTGAGTGAATAATGACATAATTAGGTCATTAGGGAATTAATTTTGTGTTTAAGGCTGATCTGAGTCATGGAAAAAGTCTAAATTGCTCTTTGGATTTAAAATCTCATAACTAGAATGCAGATTAAAGCCTCACCATGATGTGTGATTGGGTCATCGCTATATGCACCGTAGCGCGGTGGAATCACGGTGACTCACTGGTTTGTGGTAATTATTGATTTGAGCCTCACTGCAATGTGGGGAAATTGCAGTAAGCTACTGGAATTTGACAAATGCCGAAATGGCCTTCAGCGCGATGCGATGGAGGGCTCATCGCTATACTCACCATGACGCGGCCTAATCGCTGTGTGCCACTATTTTTACATCAACTTATCCTAATATTTAGATGAAATTTTCTAAGTCGGGGACCCCTTATCAAGATTTAATGAGCTGAGCTAAGCTAAGAGTTTTGTAGGGTCTTATAATATCTTCCCCTTGGGAACATTCATCCCTGACTGAGACTGACTAAGCTTAGAATGTTGATAGACTGAAGTTACTGACTGGACATTAATATATGAGATATGATTATATGATTGACATTACTGATATACTAAAATTTCATACTAAACACGAATATCGGATGCATGAGTACATGATAGAGCTGGATTCATGAATGCATGACTGAATTACTAATAAGCTGAGTTTCTCATACTGAGTAAGTATATCTGTTGCATGAATACATGACTAAACTGACTCATGAATATATGAATGAATATGCAATGGTAACTGATACCAAGTTTATAACAGAAATCTAAGAATGAAAATGAGCACGTTTAAGGAAAACTGTTACCTTGCGTTGAGTCTGAGTTTGTGGAGAAGAGTTAGGAAGACTTGGATTGCATGTTTGCTTCTGCTTCCTAAGTATCTCCCTCAATGGACTAGCTCCACCAAAGACCTTTGACTGTAGGGACTTCTTTGTTCCTCAGTTTGCGAATCTAAAAATCAAGGATTTCAATTGGGACCTCTTTATAACAGAGATTGTTCTGAACATCTATACCCTCTATAGGTACTACAACTGCTGGGTCACCTATGAACTTCTTAAGCAAGGAGACGTGAAATACTGGATGAACTAAAGCTAAATATGAAGTCAACTCAAGCTCATAAGATACCTTTCCAAAATGGCTGAGAATTCGGTAAGGACCGACATATCGGGGACTGAGTTTCCCCTTCTTGACAAATCTCTTCACTCCCTTCATAAGAGAGATTTTTAAATATACAAAGTTACCAATATCAATCTCGAGATCCTTTCTGTACACATCGGCATATGACTTCTGTCGGCTTTGAGCTGTCTTAAGCCTTTTCCTGATCAATTAGACTTTTTCCAAGGCATCAAATACAAGGTCAGGCTCGACTACTGTGTCCTCACCCACTTCAAACCAACCAATGGGAGATCTACATCTCCTGCCATAGATCACCTCAAACGGAGCCATCTTAATACTAGAATGATAGCTATTGTTATATGCGAATTCAATCAAAGGCAAGTGGTCATCCCAACTACCTTTAAAATTAATCGCACACGCTCGCAGCATATTTTTTAAAGTTTGGATGGTCCTTTCTGCTTGACCATATGTCTGAGGATGAAAGGCTGTACTAAGGTGGACTCGGGTTCCAAGAACATTTTGGAATGTTTTCCCAAAATAAGAGGTGAACTATATACCTCTATCTGAGATAATGGACAATGGGACTCCATGCAATCTAACCAACTCTCGAACATAGATCTTGGCATAATGCTCAGCTAAATAAGAGGTATGGACTGGTAGGAAATAAGCTGACTTGGTCATCTTGTCTATAATTACCTAGACTGAATTATGCTAACGACGAGTATGAGGCAAATCCGTCACAAAATCCATGTTTATTTTTTCCCACTTCCAAGTAGAAATATTGAACTTCTGCATGGATTCACTACATTTCTAATGCTCAATCTTTACCTGCTGGCATGTAGAGCCATAAACTCTGGAATATCTTTCTTCATCCCACCCCAACAATAGATCTCCCACAAATCGTGGTATATTTTCATAGCCCCAGGATGATTAGAGTAATGCACTACATTCACCTCTACAAGAATACACTGTCTCAGGTCATCTACAACTGGCACACACAGTCGACCCTGACAATGCAACACACCATCTCCCCCTTGGGAGAAAACCTCTACCTTCTAATCTCTGACTGACTCTTTCAACTTAACAAGGCTGGGATCTCTATCCTAATTTTCCTTTACTTCGGAAACTAGGAATGATTTTGAACTATTTTGAACCCACACATTGCCTTCTGCTGAATTGACTAAGCGGACACCTAGTCGGGCAAGCTGATGTACTTCCTGAGCTAACTTCTTCTTACTGTCCTCAACATGAGCAACACTACCCATAAATCTTCTACTGAGAACATCAACTACTACATTGGCCTTGCCCAGATGGTAAAGAACGCTCATGTCATAATCTTTCAACAACTCCAACCACCTTTTCTGTCGAAGGTTAAGATCTTTATAAGAAAACACACTCTGTAGGATCTACTTGTCAGTGAAAACATCAATGTACACCCCATAAAAATAGTGCCTTCAAATCTTTAAGGAAAAAATATAGCTGATAGCTCAAGATCATGAGTCGGATAGTTCTTCTCGTGGGGATTAAGCTTCCTGGAGGAATAGGCTATGAGCTTAACTATTTGCATTAGGACACAACCCAAACCTACTGTGGATGCATCACAGTATACAACAAAGCCATCTGAACCATCTGGTAAGGTCAAAACTTAAGTTATAGTGAGTTGAGTCTTCAACTCCTAAAAACTCTTCTCACAAGAATTTGACCATTGGAAATTGACTTTCTTCTGAGTCAATCTGGACATAGGAGACTCAATAGATGAAAATCCCTTAACAAACTATCGGTAATAGCCAGCCAAGACCAAGAAACTCCTGATATTTAATGGAGAGATAGGTCTGGGCCAGTTTCTCACTACTTCAGTCTTTTGGGGATCACCTCTAATGCCATCATTGAAAATGATATGACCAAGGAAATCTACCGACCTTAGCCAAAATTCACACTTGCTGAATTTGGAGAATAGCTGATGGTTTTGGAGAGTCTGCAATACTATTCTGAGATGGTCTGTATGGTCATGCTCACTACGAGAGTACAGAAGAATATCATCTATGAATACTATGATAAACATGTCTAAGTACTACTTGAACACACGGTTCATCAAATCCATAAAAGCTGCTGGGGTATTGGTAAGACCAAAAGATATGACTAAGAATTCAAAGTGACCATACCAAGTTTGGAAAGCTATTTTTGGGATGTCACAATCTGTGAGTCTAAGCTGATGATAGCCCGATCTGAGATCTTTCTTAGAAAAGTAACCGGCGCCCTAAGTTTGGTCAAACAAGTCATTGATTCTAGGAAGTGGATACTTGTTCTTGAATGTCACTCTGTTTAATTGATGGTAGTCTATACACATTCCGAGAGAACCATCTTTCTTATGCATGAATAGAAATGGTGCACCCTATGGGGACACATTGGGTCTGATGAATCCCTTATCTAGGAGATTCTTTAACTGTTCCTTCAATTCTCGGAGTTCTATAGGTGCCATTCGGTATGGTGGAATAAATATGGGCTGAGTATCTGGATGAAGGTCGATTTCGAAGTTTATTTCCTTTCGGGAGAAACTCCAGGAAGATCTTTAGGAAACATATCAGGGAATTCACATGCTACTAGCACTGATTTAAGATTAGGGGTTTATGAATTGAAGTCCTTGACTCACACAAGATGATAGACACATCCCTTAGATATCATTTTTCTTGCCCTTAGGTAGGAAACAAGTTTAGCCCTAAGTGCTAAAATACTACTCTTCTATTCTAGGATGGGTTCATTCAAAAAATGAAACTAGATAATTCTATTTTTGCAGTCGACTGAGGCATAGTAGGAATGAAGCTAATCCATGTTGAGAATGACATAAAAATCGATCATTTCTAATTCGACTAAGTCTGCTAAAGTAACTTTTTGAAATATCATAATCGAATAGTTCCTGTATACCCACCGGGCTATGATGGATTTACCCATTGGGGTAGATACTAAGAAAGGCTCTGCTAAAATTTTAGGACTGACTCCAAAGTCAACATCTATATAAGGAGTTAAAAGGACAAAGAAGCTCCTGGATCTAGCAAAGCATAAATATGTAAATGGTAAACTTGTAACTTACCAGTGACCACATTATTAGAACTTTCCTAATCTTGTCGGGACTGAAGAGCACAGAGTCTGTTTGGGAATTGCCCACTGGTGGCACTGGATGTGGCACCTTACTGATTTGAGCGATCAGACTGAGTTGGAGGACGGTTATGCTGACTCTGGGAACCCACCTGAGGACATTTTTTGACTCTGTGGACTGGCTTGCCATATCTAAAACATACATCACTGCTCGCTCTACAGACACCCTGATGGTTTTTACCACACTTTTGGCAGAGGATTTGTTCAAGCACTGCTAACACTAGTACACTACCCTGAGGTTTAGGGCCTGGCATCCTATCTCTATTGCCATCTCTGAATTTTGGAACTAGACCACTAGCTTAGGAAGGGGCTGGAATTGAATATTTAGGATAAAACTGAGAATGATTCCCACCTTTTGACTTAGGCTGAGCAAAGTTGAAACTACCAGTTCTAGCTCTCTTATTCTGCGTCTTTCTCTCTATATTTTTTGATCCTTTATCTATTTACCATGGACCATTAGTCTATAAAAGTCCATCTCATTAATTTGACACAACTTGCTCATCTTAGACCTGCTATCTACTACCACGTGAGGAGTGTATCTAGATAATTGAGTAAAATTGAGAGAATAATCTTTCACTGTCATATTTTTCTACTTTAAATTAATAAACTCCAAAATCTTCGCTTCCCTCAATTCCTGTGCAAAGAAGCTATCAAGAAAAGCAGTGGCAAACTTCTTCCATTCTGTGGGCCCTGAATCTGCGGCCCTTTCTGCTTTCCACTATTTGAACCATGAGTGAGCTATATCCTAAAATTGATATACAACTAGCTCAGCAATTTCACTAGCTTTCACCCCTATAATATCTAAAACCTTTTGCACCTATTCAAGAAAGTCTTGTGGGTCCCCATTTTAATTCAACCCGGTAAAAGATGGTGGGTTCATTTGGGTAAAGTCTTGAATCCTAGTTGCAGCAGTATTGGCTAGAATGTCAACTGGGAGTTCATGATGGGCTGCCACAGAATGAGCTAGGGTGGTGAAAACTGCTCTAAACTCAGCGTGGGAGACGTGCTCATCCAGAGGATCTGGCTGGATAGGATGAGGTGCTGGCTGGTCTCTTGTTCCTCTTCTCTTAGTGCTCTTTGGAGGACTATTCTATAAAGGAAGAGAAACTTGGATTAGAAAGAGAGTTTAACTTGAGTTTGTGCTCACTCGCACAACATGAATACTAAAAGAAGGGAAACAGTTCCTAAAACATCTCGTAGGCTCCTGTCTATAAATATGGCATGCTATACACTCATGCACAAGACTCTACTAGATGCGAATTTTAGACTTTCTAGGAGACTGTTGAACCTTAGGCTTTGATACCAAGTTTTTAATGCCCCGAGTCTGTACCTCGGACGCTACACAGTGCTCATAGTCTCGAAGGACCATAAGCTAACCCATGACAAGTTTCTGTTGTGAGCACTGGATAATAGTAATACTATAATAGTAATAAAACTAAGATAAATGCAGGAAAAACTGCCATAAGGTTCAAATCTAAAATGAATATTGTAATTTGAAATCTGAATTCTGAAAACAACTGTCTAAAAATACTCTAGTCTAAAAAACCTCTAAACTGTCTGAAAACATGGAGTTGATGGGACATGTCCGCAACTAACTCCAACTATTGAAATGAACTAAAATAATGAAAGAATGGTTATGTCTCAAACTATAAGGACCCACCGCTAACTCTGGCTACAAAAAATCTAGTTTGCTAAGTTTGATCGGGACCTCGTACGTTCGAACCTATGATATAAGATATTATAGCACAAGAGAAAAGTCTAGTCAGTACTTTGAATATACTGATATGCTAAGTGAGGTAGGCTGAGATGCATGGGTTCGTATGCATGAATAAAACTGACTGAATGACATAAGTATAACTGAATGAGAGTACATGCATGAATACATGAACTATAACTGAGATCGTGATAATACTGAATACTAAGTTTGAATACTGAATAACTGATATGTTAGTATACTGATTTTGTACTACTGATAATTGAGTGACCGTATCTGACAGTCTCAATTCTAAGGAACTATACTGAGTTTCATACTGAGCTGAGTGATTGTGTCTGACACTCCTGAATCTGTAGAACTGGACTGAGTACTATACTGAGACTAAATCTGAAACTAAAATTGTGGGAGATAATCAGCTAACCGACATGCCCTTTCTAAATTGATTTAGGGTCCAACCTATAACCCTAGTTGGAAGGGTGTCAGTATCATGCCATGGGTAAAGACAAGCTGTGAGTTAACCCTCTCTGATAGAAAGCCCTTTCATCAATCCTCGCTGGGAGGAAAACTCTGATGAGATGTATCAACCCTCATAACATACGGTAGGAAGATATCTCAACCTATGCTGGATACATAGTTCTGTAATGCAGATATTGCTACTAAGGGTCAAATCCTCTACTGGCAGGAATGCCCTCATCCCTAGGTTCGCTCGGTGCTTAATCCTACTCCCAACTGAATAGACACTGAACTGATCTCCTAGTTTACACCAGGCTTGACTGAACTGTTACTAATCATACTGTTTAAGTAAATAGAACTAAGTTCACTGGGTTCCATCGACTGATAGAATACTACTGAATTTGGTTAACTGACTAAGTTTACTAAGAACTGAACTGAATACTGAATGAGACTGGACTGATACTGAGTTTTCTTGAGTCCTGTATCTGACTGAGAGTGCTATTAATCATGACATGACTGAGACTATCCTATAACTAACACTGGATCTAGGTATACAACTAAATTTTTGAGTATTAAATACCCCCAGGACTCGATAGCATAAAGAGTAAATCATAGCATAAATCTTGAAAGCACAACAATGGCCATATTTTTATAATACACTTGCTAAGACATTTCATCAAACACTTGTAATGAATTTACTTGAACATGAATGGGGATCACATGCTATCATGTTATAATGGCAATATCTCACCCACATAGGCATTTTATCAAACACATGGAGGGTATGCTTGAGACTATACAATAAACAACATATATGATGATCATGGCTACGTCAATGAACTTGGAAATTGAAGGGTTTAGCATAAAGGTCATGTAATTGAACATATATGTTGATGAATTCCATAAACACTTGTAATTCAATCATGACTAAAACCCAATAACAACATGAACATACATTCAATTCAATTCAAATATGAAAGTTCATAATTCAACAATCTTGTAGCTTGAAAATGGATTCGTGGACTCTATGGGTGAAAGGAACCCATAGATGAACACCTAACATACCTTAGAGTGTTAATACTTAAAGGTTCTTGGAGGAATTCTTGAGCCTTGTTCTTGAATTTTGAAACTAGGGTTTCTTGCTTTTGAGAGAGAATGATGTAATTGGGGAAAATTTAAGTGAATAATGACATAATTAGGTCATTAGGGAATTAATTTCGTATTTAAGGCTGACCTGGGTCATGGGAAAAATCTAAGTTTCCCTTGGAATTTAAAATTTCGTTACTGGAACGTAGATTAAAGCCTCACCATGATGCAGTGACTGGGTCATCGCTATATCGACCGCGGTGTGGTGGAATCACGGTGACTTACTAGTTTGTGACCATTTTCAATTTGAGCCTCACCATGATGTGGGGAAATTAAGGTGAGCTACTAGAATTTGACAAATGCCGAAATGACCTTCAGCGCAATGCGATGATGGGCTCATTGCGATACTCACCGCGATGCAACCTAATCTCGGTGAGCCACTATTTTTACATCAACATGTTCTAACATTTAGCTAAACTTTTCTAAGTCGGGAACCCTTTATAAAGCTTTAATGGGCTTCGCTAAGCTTAGAATTTTGTGGGGTCTTACAAGAAGTATCACAATACGCGGCGAATACCTTACCACAAATAGGAAGAGCCAAAATAGGAGCTGATATAAGAAACTTCTTGAGCTTAGCAAAACTTACTCACACTCCTCGGACCATAAAAAATGAACCTCCTTCTTAATCAATCTAGTCATCGGTGATGAAATAATAGAAAAACACTTAATGAATCGTCTATAAAATTGGCCAAGCAAATGAAGATATGAACCTCAGTCAGAGATGTAGGACTGGACCAATCATGAATAAACTCAATCTTTACTGGGTCTACCATAATCCCATCCTTAGACATCACATTCCTAAGGAATGTCACTGACTCAAGCCAAAACTCACATTTAGAAAACTTGCCAAAGAGCAAATGATTTGTCAAATTCTAGAGCACAAACCTCAAATGTTGCACATGCTCCTCTCTTCTCCTCAAATACACAGGGATGTCATCGGTGAACACAATTAGGAAGGAATCCAAATAAGGTTTGAACACTCGGTTCAAATCCATGAATGCAGCTGGGGCGTTAGTTAACCTAAAGGACATCACTAGGAAATCATAATGACAATAATGGGTCCTAAAAGCTATCTTCGAGATATCCTAGGCCCAAATCTTTAATTGATGGTAACTATACCTCAAATAAATCTTAGAAAAAAATACTACACCCTGAAGTAGGTCAAATAAGTGATCAATGTAAGACATAAGATAATGGTACTTCACGGTCACCTTATGAAGCTGCCTATAATCAATACATATATGCATGGAGCCATCCTTATTCTTCACAAACTAAATAGGAGATCCCCAAGGAGAAATACCTGGTCTAATGAAAATCTTACCAATAAGATCCTGAAACTGATAATTCAACTCCTAAGCTTGGCATGAGCCATATGATAAGGTGCCATATAAGTCAATTGGCTGCTAGGCTCAAGATCAATAAAAAACTTAATCTTATAAGCACCATTCTTCCTTCTTAAGAACTCAATCTCCTATCTTTCCCTCTTGAGAACCTTGAGCACCATGGGAACCTCTCATATGACTATGTGAACCACCTCTAGCTGAAGGATAAACTATTCTAATAGGGGGAATACTATGAGCTATGGTAAGAATTACCTCACGACTAGGGCAATCTCATGCTTGTGAGAATCTGAACCTATATTATAAGACAACAAATCACAAAAGAGAGCACGTGATCAGTACTTTAAATGTACTGGTATGTGAGATAAGAACTATTTGATATGTATTAATATAGAAAGGTACTAAGTATGAATGCATGAATATGTAAATTTAATGCAAGACCAAGTAATGCATGTATAGAAATAATTTGTAAATCTGTTTAATTGAATAAAAGATAGATTGGACACTTGGTCTGCAAACTTGAACTGGTATAATTTGAATACTGAATTGAGACTGTGGGAGATAACATTTAACCCATATAACCTAATCTGAGCTAATTGGGGTCCAACCTGTAGGTTGGAAGGGTGTCAATACCTTACCACGAGTATTGACACTGGCTGGCGTGTATCCACTAATTTGATATTCAGAAGCATGAGGGTGTCATGCCTTTACTGATGAGGGATCCCTCAAAATCTATGGTGGTGTTGTAGGTCAATAACTTAGGGACTATTGCTAAAAACTTATGCCTAACTGATGGGGGAGCTGCTATCTCTGCGTTTAGGCAATGCTAAGTATTACACCCAATTGAATAACACTGGTATAGGTATTTATTTAACATGATTTGGTACTAATAAGTGATCATTTTGAGAATATCTTAAATTTAATGATACAATCATACTCTCAATGAATTGTAACCTAAAAATTGTAACATGTATAATTTTCCTAAGTATCGGGTGATCATAACCCACCAATACTATCTAACGCCCCATATTTCAATAATTAATCATGAACTAGACTTTTGCATATTCAAACATATGAAAACACCATTATCATGAGGAAATATATTTCCATGGTTTAAAATCAAAGCAATTGAGAGGAAATTTATAAAATTCATAATCTACATAAAATTTTACCAATTGGGGAAAAAAAGTTTATACTTGTAAAAGTAGGGAATTCTTGGGACTCAATGGGCGGAAGGGACCCATTGATGAATTTGCCATATACCTGAGTGTAGAAGCTTGGATGAATTTTTTTGGTAATTAGACTTGCTTGATGAACCCTAATTGCTTCTTGGGAGAAGAGAAAACCTCCACTTTTTTGTTTGTCTGAGTTAAATTATGATAAATGATGGAATTAGGGTTTTTGGGTACTTTATATGCCCCTTTGGGAAGCCTAAACTATGTGGGTTAGGCTTTTGAAGGAGTGGAGGAAAAGTTAAAAGTCCTTGGAAAATGTACAGGAAATTTAAGGTCCTATCATTACGACCCACCCTACAACTCATTGGGACTGATTACGTGTCATAGTCTGAGCCGTAAGCTGGAATATAGGGTATTAGGAACTTTTCTAGTTTGACTATGACTTCCCCCTTATGATTTATCATAGAGGACTATAAGTCATAAGATGGAGTCATAGTCTAAATCTTGAGTCTTGGTCCTTTTCTGGTCAGGCTACGAGCCATAAGTTCTAGTTGTAGCTACTAGGCTCAAACATAGGGCCTTTACTAGAGTGACTACGACTCACTCAATATGAAACATCACGAGTGGTAATGACTTGTTACCTGAGTCATTATCACGACTGTGTGTTAGGCCCCTAAGAGAAAATTTCCATAACATTTTGCTATGACACTGGGTTGAGGCGAGACTTGAAGTATTGGAAAGCTATCTTAGTAGTATATCTTTTGATAGGGTCTAGAGCTGAAAAATTCTGGCTATTACAATATCTCCCCCTTGGGATCATTCGTTTTTGACTGAAACTAGCTGAGCTGGAGTACTAAGAAGACTGAGTTCATACACTGAAGACTTAAGAGCTAAATTATGATTAAATATAGGAATAAGAAAACATGATGCATGGACTAAACTAAATTAATAAACACATATTATGACATGAGGATGGCTGGATCGATGAGATAGAAAACGAAAGATTTAATCCAAAGAAACCATTACCTCAAGCTGAGTCTAAATTCATAAAAAAAGATAGGGATACTTGGCTCGCATATCTACTTCTGCTTCCCAAGTAGCTCCCTCAATGGACTAATTTCTCCATAGAACTTTAACTAAGGCAACTTCTTTATTACTTAACTTGCAAATCTGATGGTCAATGATCTCTACTAGGATTTCTTCATAGGAGAGGCTATCTTCCATGCCCAACCTTTCTAGAGAAAAGACAAAAGCTAGGTCACCAGTGTGTTTCTTTAACAGAGAGATATGAAACATCGGGTGCACTGATGCTTACTCCATAGGCAATTCTAACTCATAGGCTACCTTACCAAAATGACTCAAAATTCTATAGGGACCAACATAGCAGGGAATGAGTTTCCCCTTCTTACCATATCTCTTCACCCCTTTCATGGGTGAAATTTTCATATATACAAAGTCTCTAACATCAAATTCAAGCTCTCTTCTCCTTATATTTGCATAGGATATCTGATGACTTTGGTCTATATTCAGCCTTTCTCCAATTAACTGAACTTTATCTATTGCCTTATGTACTGAATCTGGCCCTATCAAAATAGCTTTACCTACCCCAAACCAACCAATAGGATATCTATACCTCCTACTATACAAATCCTCAAATAGGGCCATCTGGACACTAGAGTGATAGCTGTTATTATAGGCAAACTCAATTAAATAAAAGTGATTATCCTAACTACCCTTGAAATTGATAAAACAAATCATCAACATGTCTTTTAAGGTCTGAATGGTCCTCTCTACTGACCATCTGTCTGTGGGTGAAAAGCTGTACTTAGATGAACTTGGGTATTGAGACCCTTCTGAAAAGACTTCCAAAAATAAGTGGTAAACTGAGTACCTCTATCTAAAATAAAATGCAAGATGAAATAACTAAGTCAAGAAAACAGTCAAACCTAAGAATAACTCCCACAACACTATACTCGATGAAATAAATAAACTGAAATAATAACATAAAGAACAAAAAATTATAACTACAAAATTCGGCCCCATAAGCCAATTAGTGCAGAAAATTAAGTAACCCAACGCAGGCCCCCATAAGCTTGGAGGGTACAACCAAGTAAAGTATAATTTAAACCACCATCTTTTACCAAATTCTATGGTCTAACTAGAATTCGACCATAGTACGCCACACTATAACAATTTTCCTATTTTTAGACTTAAATCGGTATCCATATTATCAATATCATACTTCGTTGCTAGACTCGAATAGGTACATGTATCATCATTGTCATAATTAATGTCTAGAAAAAATTGGTAATTCTATAATCAACATCATAATCATTACCTGGACTTAAATCGATAAATATATCATCAATATTATAATTAATAGCCAGACTCGAACCGATAATCATAAAATCATTATCATGGAAAATATTCAGACATTAACCTATATATACATATACACACACACACATATATATATACACAGACACACACACACACACACACACATATATATATATCTTATAAAAAATACTCGTACTCGAACTGGTAAGTACATATATCATTGTTATAATACCAATAAGTATTAACTACCAACACCAGTCCATTGTAACCATCAAGTGCCGAATCTCATAAATATTACCTTAGTGAGCATTTTCAAGGTGTACAACAAGCGTATAAAAGGTTACACGGATCAACACAGATCTTGGCCTAAGGTTGGTCGAAGAGCCCACTTCTAAATCACCGAAACCCAATATAAGGAAAATTATATCCCATACTAGGCTAAGGTATCTAAATCTTTTAAATGTTAACTAAGCTACCATCAACCCTAATATAGAGATTTTGCCTAAAGCGTAAGCAACTAAGCAAATTATACCTAAATTTTGGTTTTTGAATAGCCTAAATGGTCCAACTATTACAAGAATTGCCAATAACATCACCAACACATAAAATACATCCCAAATCTAAAACAATATCATAAACATACTTTGAATTAGATCAATTTATGAAGAGGGAAAACCTAGCCTACCTAGTTGATGAGTGATGAATTCACTACTCATTGACATCCAAATTAGCGCACACTACTATGATCTAAGGGTATGAATGAGAATAATTCATGATATAAATGCATTAACTCCCATATTTTGCAGGTACACAGTTGCTGAGAAGAAAAAATAGAATAAGCTAAAAGAAGATCAAAGAGAGAAGGGAAGTGCAAAAACTGGAAAACCTGTGTAGACTGGGCCTCAGGTACCACGATCGTGGAGGTTACTTTATTATCATGTTAATTCAAGAAGTATGTAGGCTATGATTGCTTAAAAATTTCAGTGATCACGGAGTCGCGTCGTGGCTGATCCACATGTGATCTCGGGATAATGAAATTTTTAGTTAGGGGCAAAGTTTTAAAAGTACATAGCTGACTTATATTCCCATTTAAAAGATGATAAATACTTATTCAAGGAGAGATGTATCCATCATTTGACAACCCTATGTCCCAACTTTAGTTTAGGGTTTTGTAACTTCTTGGAGCTTAGAGCTAAATTTGTACTAATTGTGAGCTAAGAAGACATTAGAGTGACCTCTAAGTGGAGAATCGTCAAATCCCATTGAGGATTCATTCAAACTTAAATTGTGTCTTACATTCTCTTTACTTTTTATGAATCATTTTAATGGAGATTTTTATTTATTCTTGTTAATTATCATCATGAGTAGCTAGTTTTTCCTCTTGGGATTATGTTAGAATAAGGAATAAATTATGGGGGTTGTGATTCATATGTTCTAATCCTTGTTTGTTGGTGATGGGTTCTTTATTGCTTAACTAAATTTGTTGGAATTTATGGGAGAAATCCCCAAATACCTAAATAGCTTTGATGGATGAAAATCCTTAGCCCTTGAAAGCCTAAACCATCCTTGAAAGAGGGGTTTGGGTAAACTTTAGGAACCCACATCATCCTTAAAAGAAGGATGTGGGAACTCAGGCAATAGTAGACAAGTATGGGCATAGTTTGCTAATTTTGACTATGTTATAAATATGGGTGATTATGAGGTTGACTATACCAGCAGTATCATCTAAGAAATAGGGAGACCTAATTGAGGTGTTGTGTGGTTTTAATTATCGTGCTTGTTAGGTACTCACAAGGGTCAATGGGTGACATCTTTGAGGCTTTGTTAATGAACTAGCCTCAAGGACTTTAAACCTAGCCTGCCATATCATCAATGAATAGAATTTGCATCGATTCATCATATACCCATGCATAACTTTACCCTAGGATAGCGTAATCCCAAGATCCATGCCTAATTACTTACACTCTAATTATTCTTAGTCTCGAATTAGTCCCTTATAAGCCCAAGAATTACTCTTACATTGGCAAACCTTGAAAACCCCCAAACCATCTTGTGCCATAGGTTTGAACTTAGCAAGAAAATTTTATTCCAAAATTACTCAATCGCCACTCACATTGTTAGTCATGGATTTGACCCCGACTCTTAGTTGGGAAAATATATTGACAACGACTGCCTCAAACTTAAATTAACGTGTAAGTTGAGTATTATAAAAAATGGTGCCGTTTCCAAGGAATAATTTGGCGTATTGAGTTTGTTTGTAATTTTTGCCTACTTTCTTTGATTCAAACTTGTAAATATTTGTTTATGATTTTCTTTTGTTTATTATCTTAGGTATATTTTAATTTTTATTTGTTTGTCACTATGGAATCATGGAATGAACATGAGTTCGGTGGTTGGAGATTCTATCATGACAATCCATGTCCATATTATAATGGATTCCACTTTTGGCAAGATTATAGATATGCTTCCCGGAGAGCGATGTGTGCACCATCTAGATCTTATATGGAGGAGTATGGTTGTTCTCTATGTGGTGGTCGAGATAGACATTGGAGTGATTGTCCAATGCCCCTACCCACATTATGCTAACCCAAGTGCTGTTCTCTTTATGATTTTTATAGGTTTGATCAAGAAAAAAAATGACGTACCAAAAATACAAGTGTTAAAGGAATGCTTTAAATTATCTTAGATTGGTGGCATCAATGGGGGATAATATACATGACATGCTTCAACCCATGGAGGTATGTAATTAGGAAAGAAAGAGGATAGAAGAGATAGGCATGGAGGTCAATAATGCATTTACTACAACCATGCCCATTCCTCTAAATGAGCTTGATACTGACGAATCCTCAGTGATTTCCCAACCAAACTAATCAAACATGAGATAGGATGCCAAGTTTGAGGAAATAGTGCTAGAGTCGATGGAAAAAGTCGAGCAAATTCCTTAAGAAGATTCTAGCCCATGTTGGGGTGAAGATGACCAACAGAATGCAACTCCAAAATTAAGGAAAAGACCCTATTCTGTCAACTTTTCAACATTATGTTTAGTGGATATAATAAAAGTCAATCCACCCAAGCAAGTGATGGATATTGGAGAGAAGGAGTAATTTTCTTATATTTTGGGGTTTGACCTTCCAAATGGGCATGCTAAAGCCCCAATATTGAAGGCCAATAATTTTGAAGACCAATGTATAAGTAATGGACTTCTAATGCTCTCACCGTTGCCTAATGATCCCATACAGAAGTTTGATATAAAATTAGGCAAACAGTTCAAGTCCTCAAAGTGGCGCGATCGAGCATGCATCACTGTGCCATTACTTTTTCCCTAAGAGTCTTGAAGATTGACTAATTAAA
>NC_061121.1:88533134-88585120 GCF_002878395.1 Capsicum annuum
ATCTATGCCTGTGACCAATGCTTATACACTTCATACATATTCATGTTCATTCTCAACTCCTAGTAAAAGAAGTAACCACCACTTTGTAATCCTAGTCATTCCCTATGATTTTTGAATTCCATTCCTATGTTAAGTAACTTATGATATATGAATTCATGTTTCATATTTTTCTTAGTCCCATAGACTCATGATACACTCTTAATGACTAGTGAAATAGCATTATTTGATGTATGCCCTCAATCTAGATCTCCTTAACGAATCCATGCCTATGATACTCTATTGTTCAAGCCACAATCAAGTGTCAATGTTATGTATAGTATTCTTTCATGCTTTTGGTTCTCATGTTCTATTGCTCTAGTGGACCTCTTTATGCTAAGATAGTGGTGATAAAAATGGATGAACAATAATTTAAAAAGGAGAGAGTAGATGTTTCTTATTAGGGAAAATTTGTGTGCTTTTAGTTTTTCTAAGGTAATGAGTGTGAAGGAAGATCGAGGCAAAGATTTGGTATATATCAGTAGAGTTAAACCACTAAGTTCAGGATTGTCATAGTTAGTTGAAAAAATTTGGTGTGCCTTTTTAGGGGTAATCCATGAAATTGTTACTGATAGAGGTATCAAATATTATGTGTAAAATTCCTAGATGGGTTGGTTGCCTAGAAGTTTAGATATGGTTATAACGATAAAAATAAATGTCATATTGGTATACAAGTGGATAAATTCATTATGCACTAGTGAATTCCTGATTAGAGTTCGAATTATTTCATGTGTAATACCTTATGACTCTGAGTTAGGATTGAACATGATGAGAGTATGTAGTTCATCTCAGACTATAGTAGTCATATATACCCATGTAAGGATTATAAGTTGCATCAAATTAAGTATAGTATTTACGAGGAAATGTATAGTTAAGAAGAGTATTTGAGAAGTGTTGTCAAGATTGAAAGTTAATAGTTGCATCGATGCATAGTAATCCTATTCTAGCTTCTATTTATATGCATATATTCCATGTTGTATAGTTTTAGCCATGTAGTAATTCCTTATTTGAATTCCATACTCAGATCATGCCCAAAATTCTTTCCCTTGATTTTTATTAGAAATTTTTGTAAGAAGTGTTTGAGGAAACTTATATTCCCTTTTAAGTAACTATTGGAAATTTTGTCGCGTTAGCTATCACTTCACAATTCTATACGTATGATTATTTCATGAATGCTTTAACTGAGTTCTAAACTATTAGAATGAATTATCTCCTTATATTCTACCAAGCCCACATATAAAATAGTTTTATGTTAGGGTTTTATCTTTTCAGCTCAGCTATATCCTTCATTAGAAGACATGATGACCAAGTTCCTTTATTTGTTCACTCCTAGCAAGGATTTAATAGGAGAAATAAATTTTTCTTCTAGTATTGAACTTTTCTAATTTATGTCTAATTATTCCATATGATTCCTATGTATACAGTTATATTCCATATATCAGCTGAGTCAGTATTCTGTCAAAAGGTGCTTCCAGTTATGAAAAATGATCAATTTTAGAAATTCAGTTTTATGTTAGTAACTACATTATTTTAATCCCATTATCAGTATTCATTTGAGGATGACTAATCCCAAGGGAGAGATATGTTAATTCCAAACAAACTCCTAGCTAGTCTTCTAACCATTCATCATACATTTATAATCCCCAAAATGATTATTTTAACTATTGATAAGTGCCATTATCATTTACCTGGTGTATCAAGTACTTTCAATGCAAAGAATGGTCATAGGAAACATCTAAAGCAAAGTTAAGTGGAGAGTATTTGTTATTGATTGAGTTTTAGCATTCGATCCTACAAGGGTAAGCTTTAAATGAGAATAACTTCTAGAATAAATAGACTTTTGGATCTCAAGACCCACCAAATAAAAGGCATTTCATCCCTCTTTCAAACACATCTAATTATGCCTTTTTATACTGGATGAAAAGTATGTACATTTTTTGAGTGAACCAGTTGGGGTTCATGACAGTGGCATGATATACAAGTTATGCTTAATTTTAAGGCCGTGACACGATAGTTATGCTCCACAATAAGGCCTTTCCACACTAGTGGTAACGATAATACTAAAATCTCATTTTTTTTGAATTTTTCAAGGGCAAATTGGTTAGTTACATCCTAAATGATCCTTTAACTTACACTTAAGCATTTTACCTTATCCCAAATCATAATTTTATTATTCCCTCTCCTTCCAAACTCTCAAGAACACAAAACCTAAGGGTTTCTCTAAAATATTCAACCTGAAGGGTTACCAACTCAAATGTTCCTCCAAGAAATTAATAAGTTCAGGTATGTAGGGTCTAAGTGAGGTCTTAATTTATTAATTGTAACCAAAAACTTTTGATTGTAATTGGTTTTACGGATTTTCTTAATTGGATTCATACCCACTTTACATGATTTTAAGACTATGATGCTCCCATATGAATTAATTTGCATTTATTAAGAGAATTCATTATTTACTCATGTTTTTACTCGTATGGTTGATATCATAAAGTAAATTTTTGTATTCAATACATGAAATACCATAAGTTGGTAAATGTATAGGATTTTAGCATTATTCACTCAGCTTATAATAAATTCAGACTTATAATATCATTTTTATAGAAATATATTGGGGTTTTTATACTTATCAACTCATATGTAGATATTATAGTGAATTTTATATATTTGAGGAGCAATTGTATATTCTTGGGAGTACGATATAGCACAGAGGATTAAGGGTTTAGCGTATCCTAGTCCCAAAATCTACATGCCACCATAGGTATTTTATTCATCTTGCCCAAGTAGGCTCATACAAGTAATCACATAAATACGCCTTTTATCCTGTCAAGGTATGTTGGATCCTTTTGATAGGGGCATTACATTAGACTCCATATTGCTCACATGATTTATATCAGTTAAGAGAATCTCCTCCAGAAATATTGATTTTCAAAATCAAGTGTAACTACTCATTGACATTACTAGATTTTTCTTTACTACTTATTAGTTATGATATTTTAGCTTTCAATTTTATTCATAAATATGGTGAGTCTATATACACCTAGAATGAATGTTTTATTTTATGATATATACCAGTTTTACTTATTGCATGCACTCCCAGATACTCATTACATTTCATAAGTGCTGACCACTATACATTTGTATGGCTATGTAATGTAGGTATTAGTTGTAGCTCCCAAATCATGATCAAGCAGTTCACAACTTCCAAATAACAGGTGATGAGTTCTTTTCATTTGAGGACTCAAGTAATTCATAGTTCTAGTATTTTATTCTAATTCATTTTTTATTAATTAGGGATATGTAGGGGTTATGTCCCGTTTACCTATAATCAGTATTAGTAGAGGCTTTATAGGTAGTCTGTCAGAGTTGATGTATTAATTTCCAGTTTTCTTTTGTATAATCAGTGTTAGAAACTTTTAACAATAATGTATAAAAATATATTATCTCATGATTATGCTTTTGCTCAAAAAGTTTAGCACTTATACAAGTTTAATTAGCTGCTTATTCATTATGCCAGATTATAAGTTAGGTTAAGTTCACTCATAGTTCTAAGAACTGTGTGATGTCCAGGAGGTAGTCTTGGGGCGTAATATTTAATTTGGGAATAAATTTGGATTAGTAGTACATGTGATTTATTTACACCTTCATCAAAGGAAAAGATTTCCCTGACTGATTTTTTAAATTATTCTTCTGCTTTGATTACTCTCTCTAGTAAATTGGTTCTGACTTGTATATAAGAAACAATCTTCTTTTTTAAGATCGCGAGATGTTCCTTACGCTTTCTAGACTAGTCTCTAGTCTTCTTTCTCTCATACTAGCTAAAAGCTTCTCATTACCTCTATTTATTATTGAGCTAGTGTTGGTTGTTGATAAATTTTGGGATTTTTCATTGTTAATCTTCAATTAACTGGTTAGTGTCCTATTGATGAAATTTTAATTATATGCAAAGTTATGTGTTTGAAGTTTATGCATTAGTTATACATGTTTATCTCTGAATGCTTTCTGCCTTCTTTATGGACACACAGGTTAGTTACTCACCTTTTATCTCTTCTTGAGACTATTTGATTCTCTTTGAATTTATGAGACTGAAAAACCCTGGGTTTTGGCCCTTGGAAATTTCTTGAGTTTTAGCTTGCTTTTGATCATATAAACCACCATATGAGTTATGTGGTAAGGGTATGGGTCAGGTGACCCAACTAGTAGGATATCCAAAATTTGGTGGTCAAGTTTTTGCTGTGGTTACGATTTGGTGGTATAGGTCATACAGTTGGTGATGTATTTTTGGGTTGATCATTTACTTAATTTGGTACTTAGTGATTTGACTTATCTCTGAGTAAGAGTAGATCACTATGAGATATTAAGATAGGGTACAAACGGTATAGTGGAGTCATACATTGTCCATTATCCTACCCCTTTGATTCTATTTTGGATATGGCATGTAGGTACGACTCGTATGTTAAGGGTATGAGTGGGGAAAGGGAAGCTGTATGGTGGATAGTATGTGGATTTCCAACCTTCTATTCTAGGTACGGCTGGATGGTGCCACTCATAAGATATGGGTACGAGTGGATGGTCCAACCGTACCCACCTGCGGGAATTTTTACAGTTTAAGTTGGGG
Organism: Capsicum annuum; assembly: GCF_002878395.1. Lineage (NCBI taxonomy): Eukaryota > Viridiplantae > Streptophyta > Magnoliopsida > Solanales > Solanaceae > Capsicum > Capsicum annuum. The sequence goes on from NC_061121.1 coordinate 88,537,783, forward strand.
GTGTTATGAATATTTCTCGTCTTAATTTCTTTTGACCTCATGACTTAAAAAACTCTTGGGACTTTACTAACCTATTATTCCCAAAGCAAACACTTATAAAACACTCTCAAATCTATCTCAAGCTCTGGGTTAAAAAAGAGGCTAGGGCTTCCTCAAGGTGGTCAATTAAGACTCTCAAGGGTGGATTTTCTCCATATTCTTTGGTATTTAAGACATTTTCTCCCTCATTGTTAGTTCAATCTAAAAGCATGTTTTACTTAATGGTTTTTATGGCAAAAATTGTGATATTCTTTTGGGTTTTGAAATATATATTGGGGGTTTCGATTGTTCTTGATTGGATAATGTTTTCCCATATATTTCTTACGGTTTTTTAATGTTATAATATTGGTTTTACCATGTTTTTGCATAGGAATGGTTAGTTGGTTCTTGGTTTTGATTTTGGAAACTATATGCCCTCAACATGGTTGTTAAAATGCCTATGAGAATGGTTTGACCACATAGTTTGACTTTTATTGAAAACCTTGCATTGCATAATATTATGATGGAAGCTAAATTGTTTTGATTTAATTAAATGATTTGGAGAGGCCTTGGTGGTCATGTTTTCAATTTATTGGAAATCCTGCGAGGTACATGGGAATCCCCTAAATGTTGGCTAATGAAATTGTTGGCAAGCTATAGTTGGTATGATGATACCTCTTCATAATGCCTTGGTAATTACTCTCATAATTGGTGGTTTGGTTATGTGCTAAAGGTTCAAAGAAGGCTATAATGGTAGGGTGTGATAACTGACCATGAAGGTGTGGGTCCAATGGGCAGACACTAAAAACTCATGTTTGACAACATGATGGTTGGTCATGGTGACCATATACTAGTGAGTTACACGGGAAGCCCCTAAGTTATACTTGTATATATGTATCATGGATGACGAAGGGTAAATGAGAATCCTCGACCCCTATGATATCTCTGGTTAGTGCGGCTACACTCACTAAGGCCAGTTCAGGTGATAACACTAGACCAATATAGCCCATAGGTGGTCTTAAGGAGATCAAGACACACAACCCAGGTTATGTTTTAAATGAATGCTAAACTCGGTTCCCTTTTCTGGTATGGTATATATGTATGTATGTGGTTGTACATGGTTATTTACTTGGGTTCTAAATAATGGCATTACTTTGTCCTTATTCCTAAGTACATGCTAGCATTGATCCACTAACCCATCTTCGGGCACTGTATCCTCACACGATATAGGAACCAACCATACTATTCCTTCTGCTTAGTGACTTGGATTCGAGGACAACTTTGTGTTAGACTGAAGTGGTGAGCTTCCATACCTCGAAAGACTCTATTTCATGCTATGGACTTCTTTACATTGTTTTTTTTTCTTAGACTTTGGTTTTAGATATGGTCAGGGACATCTCCCAACTAGATGTTCTTTGTTTTTAGTTAGAGGCTTTGCATGACTATTATGGACATGGGCGGTGTCGATATTTGAGTCAGCCTTGTCATTGGTATTAGTATTAGGGTTGATACTAGTTGGACATTCGATTGGATATTTGGTTGGTTATGATTATGGATTTTATTATTGTCTTTCAATTCTAATTGTTCTATCTTGTTATATGTTCAAAATTATCTAACATAAGATTTAGGGCAGTTATGGTTAGGTATTAGGGGTGGTCTCCGATCCCATTTTGGCTTGAGGAACCCGACATGACTAGGACCTGGTTTGGGTCATGTCAGATTAGTATCAAAGACCTAGGTTCATGGTTAATTGGGAGTCCACAAAGCCGTGTTGAGTAGATTCTCTTTTAAGGGTGTATAGCACACGACTCTTATAAGGGAGAGGCTACAAGGCATTTAGGAATATTTCCCTTTCTTGTGTTCTATTCTCAAGCTGTAGAATCTTAGTACTGAATTATTCTCTAGTTCACCTTTGTTCCCTTCTCTGAGTATGCCTCGAGGATCTGAAGCTCACGAAAACACCTTTATCCTAACTGGGGATAATATTGATGGGATAAACTCTACTTAAGGGGTCCAGACTCGATCTAGGGGTCCAGTTCCTGATTGTCCTAGAGTTTCACTAGTTCCCTTTAGTCCATCTCAAACTCCTCAGGCTAAAGTAACAAACACTGAGTTTCATCTGTCTATTCATATGTTGTCACAGTTGGTAGCTACTCAGTCTAAGTGTGGTATTCCTGTTACTCCATCTTATGAGGTCATAAGGGTTGGCCAATTCATAAGGTTGAACCCACCGTTCTTTACTGGTGTTAAGGTTAAAGAGGATCCTCAGGTTTTTTTTGGATTAGATAGAAAATATCTTACGTATTATACATGTCACCAATGTGGAGGGCATGGAGTTTGCCACCTACTAACTGAAAGATATGGCATAGCAATGGTATGAGGAATGAGATTAAGTAAGGGGTGATGATGCTGAGTCATCTCTATGGGAGAATTTTTCTAATGATTTTCTGGATCGCTTCTTTTATCAGGAGTTGAGGGAATAAAAAACAAAAGAGTTTGTTAATCTGAAGCAAAGGTAAGATGACAGCCAAGGAGTATGCCTTAAAGTTTCACCAGTTATCACGGTATGCTTCGAAGTTGGTTTCTGGTATGAGGGCGAGGATGAGGAAGTTCGCTTTTGGTTTTTCCCGAGACTCAATTTTGGTAGTAAAATAGACTTTTTGATCAAGGACATAGATATCTCTAGGTGGGTTGTGTACATACAACAGGTGGAGAAAGAAAAGAAGAAGCAAGATGAGATAGGGGAGAGGTAGGGCAAGAAGTTTAGGTTCTCTGAGCAGGGTGGTGGTCAACAGAAGAGTGGTAGGGATATTAGTAAGTGCCCTAAGAAGAAATGGGGCAATTTTGGGTCTTACTCAATGGCTAGTTCCCCTGTAATACCCCAAACTTTTTCTAGCTTAAATTCATTCATAGAATGTTAAGGGATGTCTTCAAAAATGATTAATATTTGTTTCTCATATAATTTTCTAGATTTCAACTTTTCATAATGTGGGAAATTAAATAAGCTCTCCATCAATACCAAATTCGCCCAAATCCAACACTTGGTGAAGAAGTTAGAGAATTTTTAAGTTGACAGCGCGCCAACTAGACAGTTACCATATCGCGGTGAAGGACAATTTCATAATTTTTACTTTCCAGTGGACCACCGCAATGTTGGCACGTTACGGTGTGGTCTAAATTCCAATTTGTCAATTTCTAGTGGACCTCCACGATATTGGCGCATTGCAGAGAGGTCCATTTTCCCAATTGTTGAATTCCAGTAGTCCAACGCGATAGTGGCGTGTCGCACCGAAGGCCAAAATTGCATTTCTATAGGGCACCATGATGGTGGCACATTGCGTAGAAGTTCTAGGTACCAAGTGTCAAAATCCAATGGGACAACGCGATAGCTCTGTGTAATAGAGGACCCCAAATTCCCATTCATCAGTTTTCAGTGAGCTGCCGCGATAGTGGCGCATCGCAGTGGCCCATTAAATCGGGACCCAGTTACATTTTTTTCAATTTTCTTCAGAAGTCAAAAAGGGAATTTTAGACTTTTTCCCAGCCCTCAATTCCATCTAAATACAATATTTAGGACTATTACAAGAATCTTATGATATATTTCTCAAGATTTCTTTCAACCAAAAACCCTAAGCTTCAACAATCAACCTCAAGAATCCCAAGATTCCACCATCTTTTTTTCAAATTAATTCAAGATTCAAGATTTCCAACACAAAAATTCCAAGAACCATCATTCAAGGGCACAAATAGAGTCTCAAAAGCAAGGTTGTTCATCTAGTTCATCATCCAAGGTATGCAGGGTTTTGAACAAGGATAAATCTTTTATCCTTGTGCCTAAAAACTTACTTTAAATTACAAATTGCTGAGTTTTGTATTATTTCCCATGAAATTTAAGTTAGGGTTTATACCCAATGTTGCTAATTGCATGATTTTGGGATTTTAAGTGATTTGGATATTGAATTACATGTCTACTTTTGAAAAATTAATGCGTATGATCATATTTTCCAGATTTTAAGTTGAATTATGAATATTTATATTATTGAGTATAAACCTTATGGTGTTTGACATAAAATTGAAGCATGGGTCACTAAGCCCTAGTTTGTATGTTGACATTTCAAGAATGACCATGTTTTAAGCATCCCATGATTAGCTATTTTCAGATTTTGATAAAGGAAGTTAATCTATTGATCCAAGCAAGGATATGAATCCATATTATTCATACAGTTTATGATTTAAAGCAAAGAGAAGTACCATTGGTTTTCATTATAAACCCTTGTGCTGTTTTAAGGTGGATTTCCTAAAACTTCTGAGCACTAAGTATGGGAGTAGTATTTAGCACAGAGTTGGGTATGATTCCCAGGTCTCATTCCCCAGAACTACGTGCCACCATAGGTTTTTGATTTGCCCATAGTGGACTAAGATAGTGATCACTAAAATTAAGGTTCTATTCTGATGGCAAGGGTAGAACAACTCTCCCCTATATGGGCAAGACATTGGACTCCATGTTACCTCACATGGTTTATGTCAGTTAGAAGAAACTCCCTAAGTCCCAAAGTCCCTAAGTCTTAAAGTTCCATGATTTCCAAAGCTCCCAAAGCTTCTGATTTTTAAAAGAAATAAATGATAGAAAAGCTTTTATAAGACTAAGTGTTATGACTCACTAGATTTACAAGTATAATTTGTTATACATGATTTTATATTTTGATATTTTAGATAATCAAGCTTATGCGAGTTATATACATCCACATGCATTTACTTTCTAATTATGATGATGTTTATTTATGCATTACACCCCTATATACCCAGTACATTCTCAAAGTGCTGATCCATATATATGTCTATATACTACATTGTCTTATAATATAGGTTCAGGTGCTCAGTATCATCAGCGTGAGTAGTTCGAACATCTCTATCTACACTCCCATAGTTGGTGAGTCCTCATGATTTAAGGGCCTACTTCTTTAGATTTCCAGCTTTAATAGTAATTGAGTTATCATTTTCAGTTTAGCCTGATTCTGTTAGGGGTTTGTCCCAATGGATATCTAGTTCTAGTAGAGGCTTATCCGACTATGAGTTTAATTATAGACTTTCAGTATTTGTTATTCAGATGGTACCTATAGTTTATTCAATTTAGTTTTTGGTATAATACAATATTATTTCTTGATTAGATTATCTTAAAGTAAGATTCAGATCTAGTAGAAGGCTCAAAGGGTTAGCTTGGGGCTTCTCATAGCCTTGATCACCGTGTGACATCTCGGGATCATATTTTGAGGCGTTACAAACTTTGTATCAGAGCATAAGATTTAAAGATTCTAGGGAGTTAGACAAGCCACGTTACGTAGAGTCTTGATCATGGGTGTGAAGTGCGCCATATCTATGAGCAAGAGGCTATAAAGTATTCTAGGAAAATCCTTTCTTTCTTTCATAATCCATCGTGCTTATATCTATCTCTATCTGTTATTAACTCGTGCTCTTTTATAACAGAATATGCCTCCTCGCAGAGTAAATAACTATAGGAATGATAACCAGCCACCCCAGTCTGTTGATCCCCTGAATGAGAATGTGTCGCATGCAAAATTTTGGGCTGCCTTTCAGGCATTAGCACAAGCAGTGACTACTAATGTTCAAGCAAATAATCAGGCTGCGGTTTCGCATCAAAAAGGGGGTAATTTTGCTGCAGCCAGACTTCATGAATTTATAAGAATGAATCCGCCTAAATTTTTTGGGTCACAAGTAGGTGAGGACTCCTAATTGTATCTTGATAAGGTGAAAAAGATCACCCAAGTTATATATTTAACTAAAGAGGAGAGTGTAAAATTAGCTTCTTTTAGGTTGAAAGATATTGTTTATGATTGGGTTGTCATGTGGAAGAAAGATAGGGGTGAGAATGTGGCTCCAATGAGTTGGCAGGTATTCTAATATTCTTTTCTAGACAGGTTCTTTCCACATGAGTTGTGGGAAGCCAAGGTTGAGGATTTTGTTAACCTGAGGCAGGGCTCAATGACTGTAAAAGAGTACTGCCTTAGGTTCAACTAGTTATCTAAGTATGCTCTCAAGTTGATAGCTGACATTAGATCTAGTATGAGTAAGTTCATTATTGGAGTGTCGAGATTGGTATTCAGGGAGTGTAGGACTGCTATGCTTATCGGAGATATAGATCTTTCTAGGTTGATGACTCATGCACAGAAGATTGAAGTAGAGAAGTTGAAGGGAAGAGAGAGGAAATAAAAAGGCTAGAATGGGATAGTTTGAGTATGGCCAGTCAAGGTCTGCAGGGGAAATTGCTCGCAGTTTTAGAGTCGTCTGCCATTGCTAACACTATTTTCAACTATTGCTCCCATTCCCAGAGGTAGACAGGAGCAGTGGGGTAAGTCTTCTATATCCAGGTCCTAGAATAGTATGAGCGGTAAGCCCAATTATCCTCCATATGCTAAGTATGGTAGAACTCATCCTGATGAGTGTTTGGCTTGACAAAAGGGTTGTTTTGGCTATAGTAAGTTAGGTCATGGAAATAAAGAGTGCCCATATACTAAGTAGGGAAAAAAGATGTACATCCTCAGACAAGGTGTACCAGTGCACCAGTACCTGCAGTTAGCCCAGCCCCTCCTCAGGGCGCATTTCCAGTACCAGTGATGGTCAGCGCCAGAATTAGTTCTATGCTTTACCATCCTTCCAGGAGTAGGAGAGCTCCCTAGATGTTGTTAGTGGTATGCTTCATGTCTTTCATTTTAATGTTTATGTGTTGTTAGATCCTGGGTCGAGTTTCTCTTAGGTGACCCATTGGTTGCTGTGAATTTTGAGATTAGTTTTGAAAAGATCCCCGATCCTTTCTTGGTTTTACACCAGTAGAGGAATCAATTGTTTTCAAAAGGATTTATAGAAAGTCTCCCATTACTGTCCTTCAAAAGATCATGTTAGCAGATTTGATAGAATTATACATGGTTGACTTCGACCTTATTCTTGGTATGGATTGGCTCCATTCTTGTTATGAATCCTCAAATTGTTACACCCGAGTGGTGAATTTTTAGTTTTATAAAGAGTCAACCTTTGAGTGTTCAAGTAATTTAGTGTCTCCTAAGAGTAATTTCATATCCTATATTAAAGTCAGAAAAATGATCTCTAAAGGGTGCATCTATCATGTAGTTTGAGTTAAAGACATTAAGTATGAGACTCCAACAGTTTAGTCAGTCAATATAGTTAATGAGTTTCCTAATGTCTTTCCTAAATATTTGCCAAGGGTACCTCTTAATAGGTAAATAGAACTCAGAATTGATTTTCTTCCTGATACTCAGCCTATTTCCATTCCTCTATATCATATGGCTTCGACTGAACTTAAGGAGTTGAAAGAGAAACTCAAAGATCTTCTAGACAAAGGCTTCATAAGACCTAGTATTTCTCCTTGGTCGATCACATCCTATTCGTCTGAAAGAAAGATGGTTCTTTGCATATATGCATTGACTATCATTAGTTGAATAAAGTCACAGTAAAGAACAAATACCTCTTCCTAGAATTGATGACTTATTTGACCAACTCCAAGGTGCTAGTTATTTCTCAAAGATAGACCTTAGATCTGGCTATCATCATCTTAAAGTAAGGGAGTGTAATATCCCAAAGACAGCCTTTAGGACCCGCTATGGTCATTTTGAGTTTCTAGTTATGTCTTTCAAGCTAACCAATTGCCTAGAAGCTTTCATGGAATTGATGAAACGAGTGTTCAAATAGTATCTGGACATGTCTATCATAGTCTTTATTGATGATATTCTTGTCTACTCTCGTAGTAAGGATGATCATGCAGAACACCTCCGAATTGTGTTACAAACTCTTAGAGATCACCAGTTGTTTGCTAATTTAGCAAATGTGAATTTTGGGAAAGGTCAGTTGCTTTCCTCAGTCATGTTATTTCCATGGAGGGTATTAGAGTTGATCCCCAAAAGATAGAAGCCGTAAGAAATTGGCCTAGACCTATCTATCCATTAGAAATTAGGAGTTTCTTGGGTTTAGCTGGCTATTATAGATGTTTTGTTGAGGGGTTTTCATCTATTGTGTCTCTTATGACCCGATTGACTCAGAAGAAGGTTAAGTTTTAGTTGTCAAATTCCTGTAAGAAGAGTTTTCAGGAGTTAAAGACTCGACTTACTTCAACCCCTATCTTAGCATTACCTGATGGCAAGGATGGTTTTGTTGTCTATTGTGATGCCTCTAGAGTTAGTTTGGGTTGTGTTTTGATGTAGAGAGGTAAGGTCATAGCCTATGCCTCTAGGCAGCTTAAGCCTTGTAAAAAGAATTACCTAACCTATGTTCTTGAATTAGCTGCTGTGGTGTTTGCTTTAAAAATTTGGATACACTACCTATATGGCGTGCATGTAGATGTGTTCACGGATCATAAAATCTTGAAATATGTATTTATGCAGAGGACGTTAAATCTCTGCCAGAGAAGGTGGATGGAACTACTAAAATATGATGACATGAGTGTATTGTATCATCTGAGCAAGGCCAATGTAGTGGCAGACGCTCTTTGTTGATTGTCTATGGGTTATGTTGCTCATGTAGAGAATGATAAGAAAGAGTTAGCTCCGGAAGTAAAGCTTTGATTAGGTTGGGTGTTAGATTGGTTGACTTGGCTGAGGGTAGTGTTTGAGTGCAGAGTAGTGTAGAATATTCCTTAGTTTCTGAGGTAAAGGAGAAATAATATCAGGATCCCATCTTGGTTAAGTTGAAGGAGTTAGTTAAAGACCAAAAGGTAGAGGTTTTCTCCCAAGAGAAAGATGGTATGCTGAGATACCAGAGAAGACTGTGTGTACTATGTGTATATGAGTTTAGACAGTGGATTAAGGCTGAGGTGCATTATGCCCGTTACTCCATTCATCCTAGTGCTACTAAAATGTACCGAGATTTGTGAGAAATCTATTGGTGGAGCGGTATGAAGAGAGATAAAGCAGAGTTTGTACCAAAGTATGCATCTTGTCAACAGGTTAAGGTAGAGCACCAAAGGCCTGGTAGTGTTTTGCAAGAGTTCAGTATTCCTACTTGGAATTGGGAAGAGGTAAATATGGTCTTTGTAATAGGGTTACCCCATTCGCATTGTCATCATGATTTGATTTGGGTTATTATGGACAGACTGACTAAGTCAGTGCATTTCTTGGTAGTTCATACATCTTATATAGCTGAGGATTAGGCTAAGTTGTATATTCGAGAGTTAGTCAGATTGCATGGAGTGCCCTTGTCTATTATCTCAGATAGGGGTACATAGTTTACTTCCCACTTTTGGAGAGATTTTCAGAAGGGTCTTGGTACCCAAGTTTATCTTTGTTCCACTTTCTATCCTCAGACTGATGGTCAGGCAGAGAGGACCATTTAGAATCTAGAAGATACGTTGAGATCATGTATGCTTGATTTCAGGGGTAGTTGGAATAAACATTTGCCGTTGATTGAGTTTGCCTACAACAATAGTTATCATGCTAGTATTTAGATAGCCCCATTTGAGGTACTTTATGGGAGCAAATGTACATCACCTATCAGATGGTTTGAAGTAGGTGAGGCGGTGTTGTTAGGGTCAAATATAGTGTTAGAAGCCATAGAGAAAGTACATTTGATTCAAGATAGGTTAAAAATAGCACAGAGTCATCAGAAGTCATATGAAGATGTAAGAAGAAGAGATCTTGAGTTTGAAGTTGATGATTTTGTCGATTTAAAAGTTTCACCCATGAAGGGTGTAAAGAGATTTGGCAAGAAAGGGAAACTTAACCCCTATTATATAGGTCCTTTCTGAATCTTGAGCCGTGTTGGAAAGGTGGCATATGAGCTTGAGTTGCCTACAGATTTATCATCCGTCCATCCTGTGTTCCATGTGTCTTTGTTGAAGAAATGTTTTAGTGATCTAGTGGTTGTAGTATCCTTAGAAAGTATGGAGGTTCATGATAGCCTCTCTTATCAAGAAATTCAAGTTGAGATCCTTGACTATCTAACTCGTAGACTAAGGAAAAAATAAGTCCCCTAATCAAGGTTTTTTGGTGAAATCAATCCGTTGAGGAAGCCACTTGGGAAGCAAGAGCAGATATCCGGACCAAGTACCCTCATCTTTTCGCTGAAGATTCAGATTTAGTTTAAGGTAACAAGTTTCCTCAGATCATCTCTTTTCAGTCTAAGTTTCAGTTTTATATAGCCATTCATTCGATTGTTCATGCATTTGCAACCAATTGAGTCATTCTTTCAGTTGTAAATGAAAGTTATGGCCTTAGTTTTCAGTAACTCGACTTTGCTAGGCACATTCGAGGATGAATTTTCCCAAGGGGAGATATTATAATACCCCAAACTTTTTCTAGCTTAAATTCATTCATAGAATGTTAAGGGATATCTTCCAAAATTATTAATATTTGTTTCACATAGAATTTTTAAGATTTCAACTTTTCATTGTGTTGGAAATTAAATAAGCATTCCATTAATACCAAATTCGCTCAAATCCGACACTCAGAGAAGAAATTGGAGCATTTTTAAGATGACAGCATGCCAGTTGGGTAGTCACCGCATCGCGGTGAAGGAAACTTTCATAATTGTCACTTTCCAATGGACCATGGAAATGTTGGCGTGTCACGGCGATGTCCAAATTCCTATTTATCAATTTCTAGTAGACCTCCATGATATTGACGCATCACGAAGAGGTTTATTTCCCCAATTGTCAAATTCCAGTAGCCCAACGGGATAGTGGCATGTTGTGCCGAAGGCCAAAATGACATTTCTATAGGGCACCGCAATGGTGGTGCATTACGCTGAAGTTTCAGGTCCCAAGTGTCAAAATCCAATGGGACAACGTGATAGCTCTACGTCACGGAGGACCCCAATTTCCCATTCTTCAGTTTCTAGTTAGACAACGCGATAGTGGCGCATCGCGGTGGCCCATTAAATCAGGACCCAGCTATGTTTTTTTTTAATTTTGTTCAGAAGTCAAAAAGGGTATTTTAGACTTTTTCCCAGCCCCGAATTCCATCTAAACATAAGATTTTGTGCTATTATAAGCATCTTATGATATATTTCTCAACATATCTCTCCACCAAAAACCATAAGCTTCAACAATTACCCTCAAGAATCCCAAGATTCCACCATCCGTTTTCCAAATTAATTCAATATTTAAGATTCCCAACCATCATTCAAGAGCACAAATAGAGTCTCAAAAGTAAGGTTGTTCATCTAGTTCATCATCCAAGGTATGTGGAGTTTTGAACAAGAATAAATCTTTCATCCTTGTGCCCAAAATCTTACTTTAAATTACAAATTGTTGAGTTCTGTATGATTTTCCATGAAATTTAAGTTAGGGTTTATACCTAATGTTGCTAATTGCTTGATTTTGAGATTTTAAGTGATTTAGATATTGAATTACATGTCTACTTTTGAATAATTAATGCCAATGATCATATTTTCCAGATTTTAAGTTGAATTGTGAATATTTATGTTACCGAGCATGGACCTTATGGTGTTTGACATGAAATTGAAGCATAGGTCATTAAGCCCCAGTTTGCATGTTGACATTTCAAGAATGACTATGTTTTAAGCATACCATGATTAGCTATTTTCAGATTTTAATAAAGAAAGTTGATCTATTGATCCAAGGAAGGATAGGAATCCACATTATTCATATAATTTATGATTCAAAGCAAATAGTAGTATAATAAATTTTCATTATAAATTATTGTGCTATTTTAAGGTGGATTTCCTAAAAGTTCTGAGCACTAAGTATGGGAGTAGTATTTAGCACCGAGTTGGGTATGATTCCAAGGTATGATGCCATAGAACTACGTGCCACCATAGGTTTTTGATTTTCCCATAGTGGGCTAAGATAGTGATCACTAAATTAAGGTTCCATTCTGATATCAAGGGTAGAACAGCTCTCCCCAACATGGGTAAGATATTGGACTCCATATCAGTTCACATAGTTTATGTTGGTTAGAAGAAACTCCCTAAGTCTCCAAGTCCCTAAGCCCCAGAGTTGCAAGATTTCAAAAGCTCCCAAAGCTTCTGAGTTTCAAAAGAAATAAATAATAGAAAAACTTTTATAAGACTAAGTGTTATGACTCACTAGATTTACAGGTATGATTTGTCATACATGATTTTTTATTTTGATATTTTAGATAATCAAGCTTATGTGAGATACTTTCTAATTATGTTGATGTTTACTTAAGCATTACACTCCCATATACTCAGTACATCCTCAAAGTGCTGATCCACATATATGTCTATGTGCTACATTGTCTTATAATGTAGGTTCAGGTGGATAGTATCATCAGTATGAGTAGTTCAAGCATCTCTATCTATGATCCCACAGTTAGTGAGTCTTCATGATTTGAGGGCCTACTTCTTTAGATTTCCAGCTTTTATAGTAATTGAGTTATCATTTTTAGTTTAGCTCGAGTCAGTTGGGGATCTTTCCCAATGGATCTCTAGTTCTTTAGTAGTGGAGGCTTGTCAAACTACGAGTTTAATTACAGGCTTTCAGTATTTTTTATTCAGACAGAACCTACAGTTTATTCAGTTTAGTTTTTTGGTAAAATACATTATTATTTCTTAATTAGATTATCTTACAGTAAGGTTCAAATCTAGTAGCAGGCTCAAAAGGTTAGCTTGGGGCTACTTGTAGCCTTGACCACTGTGTAACATCTCGAGATCATATTTTAGGGCGTTACATCCCCTTACCCAAAGCCTTTGGGTGATAGGATTTTTTAAAGTGTCTATAACTTTAGGGCACAGGGTGACCAATCTCAGGATAGTAGGGTTCAGTCATCTCTATCATATCTTCACTATAGGTTTTATGGTAGATGTCATCGGGGTTTGTGTGATGAGGGAAGGGAAAGGTTCTTCAACTATGGTCAGCTAGGGCACATGCTTAGAAACTATCCTATTGGTAAGGTTGCCTCTGGGGCAAACAAGGTTCATGTATCCTCTTCTTTAGCTCAAACACCAAAGGGTGCAACGTTTGGTTCCAGTTCTAGTCGGAACCGCCTTTATGCTCTCACTACTTGATAGGAGTCCAAGGCTCCTGATGTTGTGACTAGTATATTAAAACTCTTTTCTTTTGATGTGTATTGTTCCCCATTTATGGATGTGCATTTTGGCTTTGGTCAGAAGTGTGTTATAGACCCTTTTTTCTATTTCTACTCTAGTAGGTGAGTCTTTGATTGCTAAAAGAGTCTATAGAGGATGTATGGTATCTGTTGGTAGTAAATAAACTGGTGGATATGTTTGAATTAAATATTATGGATTTTGATGTCATATTAGGGATTGATCAGTTACACTCATCCTATGCTTCTTTAGACTGTCGGACCCATAAGGTTGTCTTTAAATACCCTAATGACCCAGTTATTGAGTGGAAGTGTGGTTCCCTAGATCCTATGTCAAATTTCATATTATATATTATAGCTCAGAGATTAATCTCCAAGGGGTGTCTCTATCATCTAGTCTGGATTAACGATTCTAACTCTGGGGGTCCTTCAGTGCATTCCATCCCGATGATAAATGAATATCCTGGGGTCTTCCCTGATGACCTTTCTTTTGTTCTCCTAATAGGGTGATTGAGTTTAGGATTGATCTTTCTCTGGACACTTGCTCGATTTCTATTCCTCCATATATAATAACTTTAACTGGGTTAAAGTAGCTTAAGGAGCAATTAAACAATCTTTTAGATATGGGTTTCATCCATCCTAGTATGTCCCCATAGGGTGCACATGGTCTTATTCATGCATAAGAAGAATGGTTCTCTTATGATGTGTATTGACTACTGGAAGTTGAATTAGGCGATGATAAAGAATAAGTACCCTCTTCCAAAGATTGATGATTTGTTTGATCCATTGCAAGGTGCTAAGTATTTTTCCAAGATTGGTCTTTGATCCGACTATCATTAGTTAAAGATTAGGGATAAGGATATACCTATGACTGGTTTCCATACTCGGTATGGGACTTTTGAGTTCCTTGTTATGTCTTTTAGGTTGACTAATGCCTCAGAGGCATTTATGGATTTGATAAATAGGATTTTTGATCACTTTCTCAATTTGTTCATCATTGTGTTCACGAACGATATCCTAGTGCACTCTAAGAGAGAGATGGATCATGCTGATAACCTCCATATTGTATTGGAGACCCTGAAAGAGCAGCAGCTGCATGCCAAATTTTTTAAATGTGAACTCTGGTTGAATGTTGTCACATTTCTGGGTCATATCATTTATTCTAAAGGGATCATGGTAGATCTGCAGAAGATTGCAGTGTTTATAAAGTGGATTAGATCCACAACTCCAATTGATATTCAGAGTTTCTTGGATTTAGTTGATTACTACAGGAGGTTTGTAGGGAGTTTTTCTTCAATAGCTGCCCTGTTGACTAAGTTGACTCAGAAGAAGGTAAAGTTCTTGTAATCTAATGCACGTGAGGGGAGTTTTGAAAAGATGAAGGATAAGCTAACTTCGGCTCCGATTGTGGTTTACTGTGATGCATCCTGTTAGGGGCTTGGTTGAATTTTGATGCAACATGGTAAGGTGATAGCTTATGCCTAAAGGCAGTTGAAGGTGCGTGAGAGTAATTATCCAACTAATGACTTGGAATTGTTAGTTGTGGTGTTTGCATTAAAAATTTGGCATGAATACTTGTATGGAGTGCATATGTATATCTTTTTTGATTATAAGAGCCTATAGTATATGTTTCATTAGAAAGATCTTAACCTCAGTCAAAGGAGATGGTTTAAGCTGCTCAACGATTATCATATGAGTCTCCACTACCATCCAGGTAAGGCTAATATGGTAATTGATGCTCTTAGTAGGTTATCCATAGGGAGCCTATGATACAAGTCAAATAGAAGCCTTAGTTTTTGATGACTTCTTAGGAGGCCAACACCTAAAGGCCCAAGACTTGGTCACCCCTAGGGCACAAAAATATGCAAGGAAGGCCCATTATGAGCAAGACATAAAGCAATTCTCTGTGTGGAAGGTTGCTTGGATGCTTGCATTGGTACTAACCCGAGGACTATAAGCCTTGAACAATGAACCATTCTCGGTTTTGAGAGCATGGAAGAGGTTCCATTTATCAATTCCAAATACACAAGGAGCCATTTATGAAGATGGAAGCTCATGAGAGTATGTTTTATTCATCCAAGGAAGTGTACTTGCTAATCCGTGAAGAGGGACGTTGAATATACTCCAAGATAGCCTTGTATACACTCCAAGGGTGCTTTAACTTAGGGGTATTATGGTCTTATGAGACTCCTCTTTTACACTCCAAAGGAGCACCCTTCATTAGGGGTATTTTAGTCATTATTTGTAATAAGTATAAGTAGACATTTTGGCTTGTATTTTCATTAGAATTTGTTGAATTGAAATTTATTATTACTCTTAGTGTAGTTTCTTTCCTTAGTGTAGGGCATGGAAAAGCCATCTTAGTGTAGGTCTTGGAAAAGACATCCAAACTTGAGAGATTAATACATTTGATGGATTTCACTTGTGTTGATCAATTGGAAAGAAAGGTGTGATTGAGGAGTGTGAATTCCTTTGGTCTACCTAAGAGTGAGGTTCGAACTACCATTAATGAGGTGTGTTCGAAGGTTTGATACACTTTCTTGCGCTACTTATTGGTGATAGTAAGGGTCTCGTTACCTATCTTTACTTTTACACATCTCTTCTTCATCTCCTTTCTCATTGTGTTGTTTTCTTTGTCTTGTGGTTGCTTATTTTTGTGTCTTGAGTCCTTAATTTTTTTTGTAGTTTATTTTTGTATTATTTGGTATCAAAGCCTTGTTTAGGGTTGTTCCTACAACCCCAAGTCTTGGTTTTAGTGTCTTTATCAAGAAAATCCCAAAAAAAGAGTCAAAATCCAAAGAAAAATCACAAAAAGAGATAGATCTTGCTTTGCTTGTTGTAGATATGAAATTTCCAAGTTAGATTTACAAGTTTTTGTTTGATTTGAAGGTTTCAGGTGTTGGATTCTTGTTCGCTAGCACTTAAAGTATCTAGATCTAAGTTTAGAGCAAGGTTTGGTTGAATTTGATCTAGATCCACCATTGTTGTACCTTATTTGAAGCTTTTTGAGGTGGGATCTCGTGGTGCATATCATTTTGTGGCATGTTTGTGGCTGATTTTTTATTATTTGAGTTGCCTTAACCCAAGGAACCTAAATCCAAAAGAAAAATTGAAGTTAGAGTTCATTTGCCTTGTGGTTAAACTTTGGTCAACTCTTGAATATTCTTATTGTTCTTCACCATCTTCATAGATTGTTGAAGAAGAATATTCAAAAAGGGTGTTAGATCTAAAAAAAGAAAGAAGGAGAGTGAAAAAGTTATTTGTACAAAAGAATGTTCCAAGAATATTCAAGTCATCCAAAAGAAGAAGAGACAAAGGGAATATTCAAAGTACAATTGAAAGCACAAGTAGGGGGGACCATTGATTTCAAATCCATTTGAACTTGCAAAAAAGGCTCCAATCCTCCATTTTTCACCAAATTTCATTCAAACACTCTCTTTAGTGGATATTTGGCCGAAACTACAAGTTTGAAATTGGAAAATTTTTGCAAAAATTGACAACCAACCACATTGTGCCATGTCATCACTAGTTGATCAACCTAATTAAGCTCTAAACTAAATTTCTTAGTTTCTCATTTTTGGTTCTAGTTTATTATGTGTTAAACTCTATCACTAATTAACAAACTAGTAACTACCTACTAGGTTGATAATTAGGTTTTGAGTCCGGTTGTTTGTGTCTTTCATTTTTGTGTGCTTTTATCATTTTTAATTCGTACTAGTTTGTTGGTTCAAGTCCATACATCATTTTATTTGATTCATATCAAACAAAAATTGATTTCGGGCCACAACATATTCACCACTTATTCACTTACCAAGTATTGCCAAGTTTTCAACACTTGTGAGACCACGTGTGAGGTGAGACCCGAGCGAGAGTATGGTGAGACTTTTGAACTAACTTGTTTTCTCATTTTGTAGGTTTTCCTTTGCTATTTTTTTCTTCTTCTCATTAGGTATACTTGACCATGGAATCCGAAGGTTCAAAAACCCAAAACTTGGATAATAACATTCTTGGGACAATTATGGCCGGAGTTGAGGCTCTTGGCTGAAAGGTACACATGGTGCAAACCGAAATGATGTTTTTAAAGGGTGGTGTGATTAGAATGAAAATAGGGTTTGATAAACTATGTGATAGAGTATGTCCACCAAACCCTCCTCAAATTCAAACCGCTCAAAACCAAAGATCCTACACTCCAACAAATCCAAGGCCACTAATTCAAATCCTCCTTCAACAAAATACGGTTTCCCCTATCCAACCTTCCCAAATCAAAATTCCCTCTATCCAAGTAGAAGAATAGGAAAAGTTAAAACCCAAGGAATATGAGGTCAATATTCAAGATGGAGAGAAACTTAGTGGTGGGTACAAGAAGAATGTGCTCAAGAACTTAAAGGTAAAATAGCTAACTCTTACATTTTTATGCATGTGAATGATGATTGAGTGGCTAGTAGCCCATTAAGCATGAATGGTAGCTTATCTATTTGTTAGTTTATTGTTTCTTTACCTCTTAATGATGATGTATATGTTGTGAGTGTGGATACACAAGGTGATCTTATTGATAACCGAATTGACTCTTCTTGTAAGATCAATTTAAGTCCACCTAGTGTTGAAGCCAATGTGATGAATGAAAGTACATCATTTATTGATTATTTGACTATTATTGATGATGTATATATTACGAGAGTGGATACACTAGTTGATCCTATTGATGACCGAATTGAATCTTCTTGTAGGCTTGATTTGTGTCCACCTAGTGTTAAATGATCGTACATCATCTTGTGAAACTTGTATTGATCAATTTGTGTGTGAAAATTGTCCACCACTTGAGGTTATGTGTGTTGTAATTAATAGAACTCAAGAGAGTGAAGAATTTTATAATGTTGGTCAACAAAATAGGAGTGAACCCAAGAGCTATTCTCAGAACAATCTTGTGCTTAAAACTGCTTTGAAACTTGATATTGATCTTTTAGAGAGAGAAGAACTCATGTGTTCAGAATTTGCCCGTGGATTAGATCATGCTCTCTTTAGGAATAATGTCTTTTTGGAAGATGATATAAATACTCCTAATGACCCTAGTAGTGAAAAGGATGGTATAGCTTACTTTGGAGGCTATAACCTATATGCTAACCCACTATGGTATGACAACATTCCTCCGAAAGATGGAAATATCTTCTTAAAATATGAGAGAACTCTTACCTGTAAGGAATGTGTAGTCTTGGAAAGGAATAACCAATTCGGTAATGAATGTTTGATTTGCTTAAATATTTAAGAAACCCAATAGATAGTTTTTCCTTGAAAAATGATTGCGTATGTGATCCTTTGTATGAAACCCCACCTTTGTTTGATAATTATGAGGATGAATTGCTTGCTTCTTGTAAGGAATTAGGAAATAATCCCTTTGATTTTTGTGATGGTATGTGTCTACTTGAGGGATCTTCCATAAGAGGAGAAAGTGTCTATTGCTTGGAAATTACTTTTTTTCTACTATGTGTGACCTTATTGTTGAGAATACTTATGGCGATGATGTTGAAACTAGTGGTGAGTACATACATGAAGGCACCTTAGTAGATGTTGATTTGAGTGATACCTTTCTCTACTCTGTACTTGCTTTTAATGATATGTATGCTATTGTAGAGAGTATGTCGTGTAGTTTGGGTGAAGCCTATGGGAAATGGGAGTATTGTCTAGACCAATGTCTATGGACACTCTTTCCATTTGACCCTAGTGCCGAATATAGGATTGATGATGTTGGTGCACCCAACTTGTTACTTGGTCTAATGACAAGAAAAGTATCACTTTTCATGAATCCCATAACCAAATCCTTTGTGCATCTTTCATTAAATGCTTAATATTTGATTTGAAGGATCATTGGTTATATTTTAAATATGTGCAACCTTGGCATGTTGAGATGATTTGTTGTGCTAATCCTAACCCTCATGCAATGAGGATATTTGTATTTATTTGTCCTCTCTTCGATTTTACAAGGTTTGGATTCGAGGTTGAATCCTTTTCAAGAAGGGGAGGATGATACAAGTCAAATGGCCATCTTAGCTTTTGATGACTTCTTTGAAGGCCAACACCTAAGGGACCAAGACTTGGTTATCCTGAAGGCACAAGAATATGCAAGAAAGACCTATTTTTATCAAGACATAAAGCAATCCCGTGTGTGGAAGGTTGTTTAGATGCTTGCATTGATACTATCCAAGGACTATAATCCTTGAAGAATGAACTATCCTCAGTTTTAAGAGCATGAAAGAGGCGCCATTAATTAATTCCAAACACACAAGGAGCCATTTATGAAGATGGAAGCTCGTGAGAGTATGTTGCATTCATCAAAGGGAGTATACTTGCTAATACGTGAAGAGGGACCTTGAATATACTCCAAGACATCCTTGGATACACTCCAAGGATGCCTTAACTTAGGGGTGTTATGGATTTTTGAGACTCCTCTTTTACACTCCAAAGGAGCACCCTTTATTAAGGGTATTTTAGTCATTGTTTGTAGTAAGTATCAATAGACACTTTGGCTTGTATTTTCATTAGACTTTGATGAATTAAAACTGAGTGTTACTATTAGTGTAGTTTCTTTCCTTAGTGTAAGGCTTGGAAAATGTATCTTAGTGTAGGTCTTGGAAAATATATCCAAACTTGAGAGATTAACACATTTGATGGATTTCACTTGTGTTGATCAATTGGCATAAAAGGTGTGATTGAGGAGTGTGAATTCCTTTGGTCCACCTGAGAATGAGGTTTGAACTACCATTGATGAGGTGTGTTTGAAGGTTTGATACACTTTATTTTACTAATCATTGGTGATAGTAAGGGTCTCATTACCTATCTTTACTTTTATGTATCTCTTCTTCAGCCCTTTTCTTATTGTGTTGTTTTCTTTGTCTTGTGGTTGCTGATTTTTGTGTCTTAAGTCCTTAATTTCGTTTTTAGTAGTTTATTCTTGTATCAACCTAGCTCTAATGGATAAGGAGAAGCAAGAGAAGGTGAAGGATATTCACTATTTGGCTAACCTTGAAGTTTGTCTCTTGGACTCTAAGGATGGTGGTGTATTCATTCAGAAAGTGGCACAATCATTACTTGGTACTGAAATTAAGGAGAAGCAAGTGTTAAATCCTGTATTGATGAGGATTAAGGGTGATTTTGATGGGAATAAGGTTATATCCTTTGAGATTAGTGGTGATGGTACTTTGCATTACTAAGGAAGATTATGTGTTCCCGATGTATATGGTTTGTGAGAAAGGATCTTGGTTGATATGCATAAGTCGCACTATGTTTTTTTATCTCAGCTCATTGTACGCAGTTTTTATCTCACTTTTTGCGGTCATTTCAAAAAGGTTTAGGGACCAAGGTGAGTCTTAGTACTGCTTTTCACCTACAGTTGTATAGGTAAGCAAAGATAACTATTAAAATATTGGAGGACATGTTTCGATCTTGCATGATTGACTGTAGCAGTCGTTGGGTTGAGCATTTGAATCTTATATAGTTTACCTATACTACTACTCAAGCATTGGGATGGCTCCATTTGAAGCGTTATATGGTAGGAGATGTAGGTCTCCTATTGGGTAGTTCAAGCTTGATGATGCTGATATGTTTGGCATAAAATTAGTTCAGCAAGCCATAGAGGAGGTTAAGGTGATTTGGAATAGACTTAAGGCTACCCAAAGTCGTTAAAAGTCTTATTAAGATATGAGCCATAGAGAGTTAGAGTTTGAGGCTGGGGATAAGGTGTTCTTGAAGGTGTCTCCCATAAAGGGAGTAATATAATTTAGTAATTAGGGAAAGCTTAGTCCCCGATATATTGGTATGTACTTTGTTTTCAGGAGGGTTGGTAATGTTGAGTATGAGTTAGAGTTGACTTCTAGTTTGAGCTCCATTCACTTGGTGTTTCGTGTTTCTATGTTGAGGAAGTGTATGGGTGATTCATCAAAATTTTTGCCTATAAAGGATATAGGTATTTCGGATTCTCTGTCTTTTAAGGAGTTCCCGCTTAAGATCTTAGATCGACAGGTTCGTCGGTTATGGACCAAAGACGTGGCCTCAGTAAAGTTTCTATAGAGGAACCACAAGGTTGAAGAGGCTACTTGGGAAGCTGAAGAGGACATGAAGTCCAAGTATCCATTCTTCTTTTTTTTCTCCGGGAATTCGTGCGGAAGGTATGCGTTCTTTATCATACTTTTGTTTTCTAACTTAGTTAAAGAAAAGATTGACTTCCTTGCATCATTATTTTCTAACTTAGTTAAAGGTCAGAGTTGATGTATTGGGGTATAAATTGTGCTTGTACTGCTTTATTCCATCATTCGAGGACGAATGATCAAATTGGGGGAGAATTGAAACACCCTGGGTGTTGGACCTTGGAAATTTTCTAAGTTTTAGTTTTCCGTTATTTACACGACTCACCATACGAGTCGTATGAAAAGGTATGGGTTAGGTGACCTAACTTGTAGGATGTCCAATATTTGGTGGTCAATTTTTTGTGGTGGTTATTATTTGGTGAGAAGGTCGTATAGTTGGTGACGTGTTGTTGGGTTGATCCTTCACTTAATTTGGAACTTAGTGACTTGACTTGGCTCTGAGTACAAGTGGTATAGTCGTACATTTCCAGTGTCCCACCCCTTTGATTCTTTTTTGGATACGACTTATGGGCACTACTTGTATGTTAAGTGTACGAGTAGGAAAAGAGAGTCATATGGTGGATAGTGAGTGGATGTCCAACCTTCTGTTCTGGGTACGACTGGATGTTACCACTCATATGATGTGGATACGAGTGGAGGGGTCAAACCATACCCACCTGCGAGAATTTTTAAAGTTTAAGTTCGGGGTATTCTAGATATTTCCCCTCTTAACTTCTTTTGACCCCATGAATTAAAAACTCTTGGGACATTATTAACCTACTATTCCCAAAGCAAACAATCACAAAACACTCTTAAATCACTCTCAAACTCTTAGTTCAAAAAGAGGCTAAGGTTTCCTCAAGATGGTCAATTAAGGCTCTCAAGGGTGGTTTCTTTCTATCTTATTTGGTATCTAAGGCATGTTACTCCTATCTCATTTTTAGTTCAAACTAAAAGCATGTCTTACTTAATGGTTTTCATGGAAAAAATTGTGATATTGTTTTGGGTTTTGAAATATATGTTGGGGGTTTTAGTTGTTCTTGGTTGGATAATGCTTTCCTATGTTTTTCTTATGGTCTTCATGTTATAATGTTGGTTTGACCAAGTGGTTTCATAGGAATGGTTAACAAGTTCTTGGATTTGGTTTTGGAAACTATATGCCCTCAATATGTTGGCTAAAATGCCTATGAGATTGGTTTGGTCACATCGTTTGACTTTTATTAAAAACCTTGCATCGCATAATATGGTGATGGAACCTAAATTGGTTTGATTTAATTAAATAATTTGGAAAAGGCCTTGGTGGCCATGGTTTCGATTGATTGGAAATCCTATGGTGTACATAGGAATCCCGTAAGTGTTGGCTTATGAAATTGCTTGCAAGTTATAGTCGGTATGATGATACCACTTCATAATGCCTTGGTTATTAATCTCAGAATTGGTGGTTTGGTTCTGTGCTAAATGTTTTAATTGGGTAGTAATGGAGGGGTGTCTTAGCTAACCGTGAAGGTGTGATTCAATGGACGGACACTGCAAACTCATGTTTGCTGACATGAGGGTTGGTCATGGTGACCATATACTTGTGGGGTACATGAGAATCACCAAAGTTATACTTGTATATATGTGTCATGGAGGGCGAAGGGTACACGAGAATCCCCGATCCCTATGACATCTCTGATTCATGTGGCTACACACACTGGGTCCCGTTCAGGGGGTAACTGACATGACCCAACCCAGAGCCTTGTCGTAAAGAGCATATCAAGTTCAATCAGGACCAGAACCACCCCTATTACCCAACCCAATCTCCAAATATGCATACCTTGAGTCAGATGAATGCCGAATGTCTAACAAGATGGCGTTTATTACAATCCAAACTCTAGGATAGTCCTATAACCGTGTCCAACCCAAACAAGTCCAACCATCCAATACCAACCAACAAATATTACAAAACTGATGTAATAACAACGTTCCTATCCAGAACATAACATAAAAGGATGGAACAATCATAAATTCAATCAAACGGTATCAGCCTCAATACCAATACCAATTCCAATACTAAGGCTGACACCAATACCGACACCACCTATTCCATCCCATAGTAGTTCCACAAAGCCTCTTACCGAAAGAAAAACAATATATAGTTAGGACATGACCCCATCCATAGCCAAAACCAAGGTATATTAGATAACCAAAAGTATGTAAAGACATCCATGATATGAAATGAAGTCTTCCAAAATATGGAAGCGCACCACCTAAATCTAATAGTTGATCTCGAGTTTGATCACTAAGTGAGAGGAGAAGAATGGCCGATTACTACATCATATGGGGATATAGCCACCCAAAGATGGGTTAGTGGGTGAATGCTAGCAATTACTCAGGATAAGGATAAAATAATGCCAGCCCTTAAAAACCAAGTAAGCCAACCATATGCATTCTCAACCATACATACATATATTTATATAATCATACTGGGAAGAGGGAATCGGGTTTAGCATGCATTTAAAACCATTAACCTGGGTACGTGTAGATTAACCATCCTAGAACTACCCACAGGCTAAATGGGTCCAGTGTAACCTCCTAAACGGGCCTCGATGCTTGTAGACGCATAAAACGGAGATACCATTGGAGTATGGGATTCCTAAGTACCCTTCTCTCTCCATGATACATATATATAATTCTAACTAAGGGGTTCCCATGTACCCCATATGGTCATCATGACCAAATCCTCATGCCGTCGATCATGAGTTTCCAGTGTCCATCCATTGGACTCATACCTTCATGGTTATCTATCACACCTCACCATTATTGCCCAATTAAAACCTTTACGACATAACCAAGACCACCATTCCATTTGTTATTAACCAAGGCTATAAGTAGTGGTATCGCCATATAGACTATAGCTTGTAAGAAATGTCCTTAGATATCTTGTTTAAGAAGAAAGGATTCCCATGTACCCATAGATTACATTAATAAGTTGACTTAGGGGAATCCTATATACACTACAAGTGATCATTATTATGTTTTCTTGGGGGATTCCCTTTTATCCAAAAAGGCTTTCTATTAGACAAACCATGACCACAAAGACCTTACCATTTAACCATTACAAACCATTTATACCACTTAGGGTTACATTACCAAGCTATACCAAGCAATAGTTCCATTAAAAGTTCAATAATATAGTAAAAACATTCTCATAGGCATTTTATCAAACACATTGGGGGCATAGTGTTTCAAAAACCATAACTAAGTACCAATTGACCCTTTCTATGCAACCATATGTCCGAACCACCATTAAAATATATAGTTCTATAATTAAAACATTACAAAACCATAACTAAGCATTTATAACCAAAAATCCCAATATATATTTTAAAACCAAAAACCATACAACATTCATGCCATGAAAACAGTTTATAAAACATGCCTTTAGTTGGAACTAAAAATGAAAGAGAAGTATCTTGCCTTAGATTGAGAAGAAGATGATAAGAAATCACTCCTATGAGCCTCAATTGACCACCTTGAAGAAAACACTAGATTTTTCTTAACCCAAGAGCCTTAAGAGATTTTGAGAGAGTTTAGAGTATTTGATTAATTTCAAATAGGTTAACGAAGCCCTAAAAAGGTGTTCTAAATTATGGGGTCCCAAGGAGTTATAAGAGGAAATGTCCAGATTACCCCCAACTTAAACTATATTAATTTCCTATATGAACGTATGATCACCCCTTCCCCTATCCAAACCATAGGGTATGAGTGGTACCCATTACTCGTACCCCAAGTATAATCTCAACCTCTACACTAACTAACATACTACTCCAAAGTCCCACTCATACCCAATCATACGATTGGCACCCATAAACCATACCTTAGACTGAATCAAGAGGGGCTGACACTATCTAACATATGAGTTGGATTATGCCACTCATACCCTATCTCACAACCCATTGTGAGCCACTCATGCTCAGATCTAAGTTAGGTTACTACGTTTTACATTAAGTGAAGGAAATCCCAACCATACAACTTGTCACCCACCATACAACTCATACCCACACCAGAAACCAATCCAACCCACCAACCAACACTGGTTGTCATACGATCAAGACCATACCAATCATACCCCATCATATAACTAGTACCCCCTAGTTGTATGATGTCCTAAAACTAGAAATCTAAGAAATTTTCTAAGGTTCCAAAACCTAAGTTTTTTAGTAAAACTAGACCCATATAGCCCGTGGGTGGTTTTGGGATGATAAAGCTACACAACCCAGGTTAAGTTTTAAATTCATGCTAAACTCGGTTCCCTTTCTTGGTATGGTAGATATGTATGTATGTGGTTGCACATGGTTATTTACTTGGGCATTGAATAGTTTTATTACTTTATCCTTATTCTTAAGTATATGCTAGCGTTCACCCGCTAACCCATCTTCGGGTACTGTATCCCCACGTAATGCAGGAACCGGCCATACTAATCCTCCTTCTTAGTGACTTAGATTCAAGGACAACTTTGTGTCAGACTAAAGTGGTGAGCTTTTATACTCTGAAAGACTCCATTTCATGCTATGGACTTCTTTACATTATTTTTGCTTCTTAGACTTAGGTTTTGTCTATGTTGGGGGCATGTCCGAATCGGATGTTCTTTATTTCTGGTTAGAGGCTTTGTGTGACTACTATAGGTATGGGCAGTCGGTATTGGTGTCAACCTTGGCATTGGTATTGGTATTGGGGATGACACCGATTGGATGTTCGATTGGATATTTAGTTGTTTATGGTTATGGATTTTATTATTGTCTTTTAATTATAATTGTTCTATCTTGTTAAATATTTGGAATTCATCCGACATAATGTGTAGGGCATTTATGATTGGGTATTGGGGGTGGTCTCCGATCCCATTTTGGCTTGAGGCACCCGAAACGACTAGGACCCTCTATTTGTTTACCAATATGTGGTCTCACTTGATACAGTATTGTTCAATACACTTGAGTTAATTTGAATTTGGTATAGACTCCAATTTAGAGCCAGATTAGTTTAAGTTTGCTACTTGAAACCTAAAGCTATTATTATTTCCAAATGTATAAATTGGTGTTTTTATTAATGTGCTTAAGTTCTGGTTCTTAACTAGTTATATGTACATTTAATTCCCATGTTTATTGGTAAGTGTTAGATGCATGCACTATGTCATATGTTACGTGCATTTGAGGCGTGCATTTATTTTTAGATTATGTATATGGGACTTAAGAGGATGCTAAGTACAAGGTAAGGATTTACACTATCACAACGGTTAGCTAGCTTGCTCTTTTTTTTAAATCTAATTTCAATGTATGATATTTTTTAGTAGTAAAATAGGAAATGTAAATAATCTAGCGTGAAGATCTTGGCTTAGAACACTATTTTTTATGATTCAGTTCACTGAATCCTTTCAAGTTATTCCTTGAGGTACTTTTAATAGCTTCATAGCCTTTTAATTTGCTTGTATCATGGTGTTCTAATTATAAAATTAATTATATTTTTTCTCTTATACTCAGGCTGTCGAAGGTCAAAATCAATATCCATTACTTGATAAGTGCTTTTGTAATGATATTTTATTAGCAGTCTTGGAATCTTTGTCTTTGTTTTGTCAATATTTAGAATGTCTCGATTATGCTTAATGCTGGGTAAATTTTACTGAATGTTTGCTTCTTCAAGGAGTATGCAATGAGATATCATCTCAATGCCATTTTAATTATTTTAAATTAGCACTAGTATGTAATTCTTTTTTATTATCTTTCTCTCTTTATTATGTTGTTTTTACCATTATAAAATGAACTATGCTAAGTTATGAAGTTTAAGATATTTAATTGTAATTTTTTCTATAAATTTGAATGAATATTGACCAAATATTTTGTCTTTCAAATTTTAAATTTTGATGATGAATGTATTCTACTTTTTAAGACAATCATAATTTTGTCATAAAAGTATGACTTGTAGTGACGACAATAAGTTTCGCCTAAATAGCCTACTACTTACAAATTAACTTTGTTGGCAGTTATGACAATTTGTAGTGACTATTTTGTTTGTCTGCAAAAGGAGTATTGTTAGTGATGACCTACCTTTTTTCAGCTACAAAATTATAAAAACACCAAAATTATCACTAAATTATACATTCTGGGATGAAAAGAAAATTCCTACATAAAAATAACTTTTAGTGATGAAATAATATTTGTTCAATGATGGAATTTTTATAATAGTAGAGACAAATGATATTTGTCCCTAATTAAAATAAATAATTAGTAGCAGATCAATTTTATGGGTATTCATAATCTCTTTAGTGACGAAAATGCACTATTATCTACAAAATATTATAATTATGACAATGACTAAGTTTATCTTAAATAATATATATTTGGAGGAAAAAAATATTTTCGCAGTTAATACAACTCTATTTAGCGATGAAACACTAGTTATCTTTGTATACATTTAGTGACACATGATTTAGGGACGGAGGAGTGATGAATTATTTTTTGTCACAAAAATCTTTTGTGATGAAATATGAGTTTAAGCGACAAAATCATTCATCACTAATAATTGAATGTGTTGAAGTGAACCGTTCCCCTAGTTATCCTAGTATACCTTATAAATAGTAAAAAACAAAAAAAGGGAAGATAAGACCCTTTTGTTGCAATTGTGTTAGATTATAAATAATTAGGAGTTTTTATTTGAAAGACTAGGGGGTAGATAACATGAAAGCCAAAGAATATTGATCCTTGAAATTGCTTAAAAAGTAAGCTTTGAGAAACAAAAGAGTGTAATTGAGGTCTCTCTAGATGCTTCGAGGGGGTAGAGTCACTATGAATGTAACCTTCCTAACATTAACCATTGGCTAAGCTACAACTAGAAATAACAGCTTAGTGATCTTTAAAGAGCATTCTTGGAAGTGGTGAAATAAAGCTCATGGGAAAGCCTATGGTGTGGTACTCATGTTCATAATCATCTCTAAGTTGTGTGAGTGATTTATGGTAATCCTTTATTTCAATATTGACAGGTTCTTGAGGGAAGGGACTTCTTTGTGTGAGTACACTTGATTGCATTACTTGAGCATCCTTTAATCGCAGTAGGAGTCTATGAGTATGTGCATTAGTCAGTATTGGAGGCTTGTTGTTTAAAAATTGAGTGTTCAAAAGGTGAGGCTTGTGACATTATTCTTAAAACCATGAGGGGAAATTGTTATCACAAAAGAAGCATGTATCTAAGCTTCCTCTTAGTACCATTAGTAGGCATTGTGATTTTCTTGTGAGTGCCTTGATTTACTTGAGGATGAGTAAAGATTTAACTCGAGGGTGTTGATGAGTTGGAAATTTGCAATTCATTTGTCCTAAAAATAGTAAGAAATCAAGTTCTCAATGCCAATTTGAGTGATTTTTTATGTTAATCTAGTTTACTTTCAGGGTTACGACCAAAGAAGGATGAAATAAGCAGAAAGATGGAAGATTGGAGCTAAGAATTCAAAAGACCATCACTTTGAACATTTGATGGATCACTGAAGGGTCCTCCAATCACCAAATGGTCACTGTCCATTGCCACTCTAATAGTTTAACCCAGAGCTAATTTGAACAATTTATAGATGAAAGTGGTAATTCTGTATATTGCTGAACTGATTATTGAAGCAAGAATCCACCACCAAAGGTACAAGAAAGTAGCCTCTGAAGTTTAAGTTCAATGCTAATTTAGTGACACAATATCACTTTGGTGAATCATTCAAGTGTTTGACGATGGTCCTTTATTCCACTATTTTTGATGCGATGGCCCTTTTGGCATCTTGGAATCCTACTATTGCCAATTTTGAGATCTAGGAACTTGTAGTCAAAGTCCCAAAGTAGAGTTTAGCTATTGTTGTTAAACCTTAGCTTTGAATTAGAGATTTTCTTGTATAATTTTGGATTCTATGACAAATCTAAATAAAGATATGGGTGTATTTCTCTTATATTTTTTTATGAGTAGTTACATTTCTCTCTAGGGGTTATGTGTTAATGAGTAGTGATAATTTTATACGTATTGTTTATGTGCCTCTTTATCTAATTATTTGTCATGTATTTGACCTCTTCATGTTTTGAACTCATGATTAGATATTGCAACCTCTAGTCAACCCTAGATCCTTTATCATTCTTGACAAAGGGGGTAAGAGTAAGGAGTAGTGGTCAACTATGACTTAATTTCTGTCATTTAATGGTAGTTCTTAGACATAAAGCTACTTAATAGAAAATGTAGGTTGGTATAATGTACCACAAGTGAGGTGTTCGAAAGAACCCACTTGTGATGTTTGGTGTTGTATTGAAAGAATGACATCAAAATCTAAGACCTAACTTACCCATAATGATTAATCAAACTTAGGAAATTATCTAACTATTCACACATGAACTCTCTCTCATGAAACCATAACCCTAAGTACCTTTAACTTTTGATTATAAACTCTAGAACACACTTTTGCATACTAATAGAACATTTGATATTTTAATCTTAATTATGTTTGAACAACTCCCCTGCTTTTACTTTATTGAATTATTTTTAGTATTATGTGCAAACACTTAGTCACTTGTGACACTTGAAGGTGAACCCATCTCCTTTATTCCCTATGAAAACAACCGTGGCTTTAAGTTGGATAAAAAATATATTTCTAGCGATTGCATACATCTCTAGGTTTATCTTGAGAACTATCACCTACTTGGACTTCCTCCGAAGTGTTATATAGACTTTGCTATTGATCTTGAGTGAGGCATCCGACCTATTTCAATTGCACCTTATTGTATGGCTCTTGTCAAGCTAAAAGTGATAAATATTCAACTTTAGGACCTTTTGGGTAAGGGTTTTACTAGACTACTTGTCATTCCATTGGGTGCTCCTATTTTATTTTTGAAAAAAAATGATTCTATGCATATTTGTATCAATTATAGGAAGTTGAATAAAGTGACTTTGAAGAATAAATATCCTATACTGTGTATTAATGATCTATTTGAATAACTTTTAGGGGTAGTCATGTTTTTTAAGACCAAATTGAGGTTAAGTTCCATCAGTTGAGGATTTGAGCAGAACAAGACATCCCTAAGACAACCTTCAGGACTCTCTAAGACCATCATGAGTTCTTAGTGATGTCTTTTGGGTTAGCCAATTCCCCAACAATGTTTATCTATTGGATGAATCATGTATTCAAGACCTATTTGGACTCTATCATAAATATGTTTATTGAGACTATCCGCAACAAATTTTTGTAGTGCTGAAAATTATCTGCAAGGAAAAATAAATAAAAGAAACATAGTTTTATTAAATAAAATATTGAGAGTAAAATTTTATTTTTCTCATGATTCTTTTCTCCAAAACTTTTACATTATTTGAGGCTATTCTGTAGCATAATTTTCCAACTTTTGGATGATTTGAAATGCATTTTGATCTCCAAAAATGTCGGACAACACTTCATCTTATCGAGTTGATCTTTGAACAAAACATTGTTAGTTAATTCTTTGAAGAGCTGCGTAGTCAATGCAAATTCTCATAGAATGACCTTAGAGAATTATGTAACCCTCCCATTTATAGTTGTAGGGGAAGACAGTCCAAATGTAAATAACCTTTACAACCTTATTCTAATTAGTCTATAAAATCATCAAGCTTATCTTAAATATATTATGATAAGGTTTCTTGTGATTGGCCAAAAACATGTCATTTGAGACACTTAGTGATGTTTTATTAGTTGTTGAACTTGCCTTGGCTTGACATGTCTTTTGAATGTGTGTTGGGATCCACATCACTTGACACATGGCATGATTTTGGGAATCAATATGGACCTTGAATTGAATTTTAGTGGACTTATTAACTTTGTAAAGCTCAAACTAATTTCAAATCAAAAAATATAGATTCGCTCCAAATTTAGTACGAATTTGATCCAACAAACTTTATGTATCCACAATGACATCCTTGTTTACTTAATGAGTAGAGAGGAACACAAGCAATATTTAAGGATTGTGCTCCAAAGTTTGAGAGGTCAGAAAATTTATGCAAAATTCTCAAAGTCTGACTTCTAGCATGAGTAAATAACATTCTTGGGGCAGGTAGTGTCCAAGGATGGGATTGTGGAAGATCCGACGGAGATTAAGGAAGTTTGTGATTAGGGTAGGCTTATATCTTTGACCAGAGTTTGCAACTTTATTGGGTTGACAGGTTACTAAAATAGTTCATTGAGAGATTATTCTCTATTGCAACACCTAGACCTAATTGACTAGGAATGAGGTCTTATATTAGTGGTCCAATAAGTGCGGGGCATCTTTTTGAAGATCAAGGCCTTCCTCACTTCAGCTTTTATTTTGGCTCTTCTAGTTGAGGGTGAGGTTTTACAATATGCGGTGATTTTTTAGAGTGGTTTGAGTTGTGTTATGATGTAGTGGATTCGAGTTATAATGTATGATTTAAGATAGTTAAAAGTTCCCAGTACAACTATCCCACTTATGATTTAGATTTGAAGGTGGTAGTTTTTGCACTTATAATTTAGACATATTAGCTTTATGGTGTTCACTATGAGATATTCACCAATCATCATAGTATTTAGAATTTTTTGACTTTGAAGGATATTAATTCGTGATAACATAGGTGGATAGAGTTGCTGAAGGATTATGACCTCTCTATTCTATACCATTTGAGTAAGGCAAATGTAGCATAGATGCCTTTAATCCCAAAAATTATGAGCATGGAGAGCTTTGCATTCTTTTTAGTTTTGGAGCAACTGTTGGCCTCTTACATTCATTATTTAGCCAATAAGTGATTCGACTTGATAGTTCAGAGCCCATAAGGATTCTAGCTATTATTGAGGCCATGTCTACTTTGTTGGAGCAGAATTAAGGCCGACAATGTTAGGATAGTTGGTTGTATGGTATTTGAGATCAGGTACTAAGGGGTGAGTCTAGTACAACTGCCTTAGACTCTGAGGGTATAATAAGGCTCAATTATCATATTTGTGTTTTGGGGGTAGGAGGCTTGATTCAGTTAATACTTTAGGAGGTTCATTGCTCTAGATACTCTATTCACTCAAGAAATTTAAGATGTATAGGAACTTGAGGAAGCATTACTAGTTGAGTGATATGAGGAGAGACATAGCAAAATTTATTTCTTAGTGTTTGTGTTGTCAACAGGTGAAGGTCGAGCATTTGAGACTAGGTGGTTAGATTCATAAATTACCCATTCTTGAGTAAAAGTGGGAGCGGATTACTATTGTTTTTATGGGTGGTTTAATTCACACTTCTTATGGCTATGATAACATTTGGGTCATCACAGATCTGTTGACCAAATCGGCTAATTTCCTACATGTTCAATCTTCTAATAGTACTGAGAGATTGGCTCGGATCTATGTTCGAGAGGTGGTTTGTCTTTATGGGGGACCCATGTTATTATTTTCAATATAGGTTCCCATTTCACCTCCAAATTTTAGAGAGCTTTTTAGGAGGAGTTGGTTACCACATCAACTTTAACATATCATTTCACTTCAAGACTGATAGAAGTTGGGGTAGACTATTCAGGCCTTTAACGACATGATCTGATCTTGCGTCATGGACTTAGTGAGAGCAATTTCTATCCTTAACAAGGCATGCTTGTAATAATAACTATTATTTAAGCATCTAGATAGCACCATTTGAGGTATTGCATATTAGATATGTTGATTTCTTGTTAGTTGGTTTGATAATTCTGAGTCTAGGCGATCAGGTACCAATTTTCTTTGAGATTCAGTGGAAAAAGTTTGGGTTATTTAGGATAGTCTATAGGAAACTCAGATCAGGAAAACGATTTATGTTGATCATAGGCTTCCTGATTTGAGGTTTGGACTTAGTGATTAGGTTTTTCTTTGAGTGACGCCCTTGAAGGGTATGATGGTTTTGAAAAGTGGTGCAAGCTCAGCGACAAGTATATCAAGATTCTTGAGATTCTTTGTAGAGTTAGGGAGGTAGTCTATAAGTTAGATTGCCTCTAGCTTTTTTACTGTTCATCTATTTTTTATGTGTCGATGCTTTAGTGCTATATTCCAGATGAGTCACATGTGCTCTAGTGGGACTCAACTTAATTGAATGATAGGTTTATCTTTGTAGAAGAGCCAGTCCCTATTCTAGCTAGAGATGTCAGACGATTGTATTTGAGATAAATTCTTGTGGAGACACTATATAATTAAGGAGGCTAGTTAGGAGATCGAGCATAACATATGGGCCCAATAACCTCACCTTTTAGAGCCTTTAGGTACTCTTAGCTCTCAACTTTTGTGGACAAAAGTACTTTTAGTAGTAGATGTTATAATGACCATTTAGGTCATTTTCCTATTTTTCTTGACTTTTTTTTATGTTTAGAGCTTTCCTATAGCTTCCCTAAGTCATTATAACTTGTTGCAACTGACTGTTTGGTTCCTGGGTAGGTTGTTGGTTTTTATAGAAATTTCCCTATTTTTGAATTTCAAAAGTAGAGGAAGCGGTCTTAGACCTAAACTATAGGTAAACAACCTCAAATGATAATTCTAATTGTTCTATTAGCTCTTGAATATAGATTGTAGGCTAGGGGGACCCTTGGCCTGGGTCCAACGCTTCTACGCTCATTTTGAGCTATTGGTTGAATTTGGTGAAAATGGAACATTATGTGTGGGATCCAATTTTTTATCAAAATGACCCATTTTGGAAATTTTGATGGTTCTATTGTGTCCATAATGCTATTTTTGGTAGGGGAGGAAATTTTGTTTGCCTACACAGGACTCCAAATAAATCTTGAACACCCTATCAAGATATTTGGTATTAGCTGAAAAATTTTGGTGTAATTGATCTGGTGCAGCCACTTGAGTGGCCTTTTTTTTGCTTTAGCAGTTGGGGTGTCTTTGTAGCAGTTCCAGAAGGTGTCAACACCAACCTCTTATGTGGCCCGTTGTCTTCTTTAGCAACTAAGGGTTCACTATAGTTGAGCAGACTGATATCACCAACTACCGGTTAAGTAGACACCTATTTGATTTAGGAGTAATGCTTAAGTGGTAGGTGAATATGTCACAACCCAAACTAGGGCCCAGTCATTACGTGTATCTCATTCCCACCTTGGATCAGAACCACCCCCTTAGACTAATATCAAGAGCACCATAATAATAATAATAAAGAGGAAGCTAATCAAGACAGTAATAAGAAGACAAATAAGTCAAATGAAAGTTCTAAGAGTCAAAACCAACAATCCAACCCACACATTTCCACAAAACCTCTAAAACTAGAATATATAACTAAGTTGGGACATGTCACCGACTATGACCAAAAAGAATCCAAAATGAAATATTAAGAGAATAATGAAACCAGTGAAATAATAGGGCCTTTCAAAGTATGGAGGCTAACCACTTCTCAGCAACTCAATAGATGTATTAAACCACCTAATGCTGCATTGGAGTAACAAAACACCTTTTAGACCCTACATCATGAAAAAATGTAGTGTCCAGGGAAGGTCAGTGGGATAAACACTAGCATGTAACCTAACAAAGTGATAAAAAATTCCATGTCAAAAATCAGTCAAAACCACATAAAAACATTCATATATGCTCATATAGAATGCCCAGATAGAGTAAAGGGTCATGAATGTGAGAGTTTAAATCATTAACCTAAATTGTGTAGTTCACTCCATCCTAAAGGAATCCACAGGCTATATGGGTTTAGATCCTTTTTCTGAAAGGACCCCAATGCGTGTTAGCCATACGAAATAAAGAATCCGAAGGAGGGGATATAAACACAAAGATCTAGCCATTCCAAAATATAATGTGTGAACCAAGCACACGGTCATATAGACCCCCACGCCGGCAAACATGGTTTTCAGTGTTAATATCCCCAGGACTACACCTTTATAGTGAGCTACACAATTCCCCTTTAAGCCCAAATTACAATAATTTACACATAAACCTAACCATTAACCCAGGAGTCTTATATTAAGGCATTTACCACTTGGTATCGTCATACCAATTATGATTGAAAGCTTATATAATCATGCTAAACCAATCCATGTAACCATTCAGCTCCCAAGTTCCAATTTAAAATCTAAACCATGGACACCAAGGGCCTTTCAAATCCATTTTAACAAATTATCCATTAATGCAAAGAAATTAGGTTCATAAATAAGTCAAATTATGCAATTATCCATGTTCAAAAACTAAATTAACCAAGTGGGTTGAGATTAATTCCATTATCAAGCCAAGAAGTCATCAATTTAGGAAAAACTATTTTCCCATTCCAATTCCCATGAAAATGCACCTATTCAGTCCAAAAACATAAATTTAAAGCATAAATCATCAATTTAAAGCATGGGAAAAGTAATTCAAGTGATACCAATCAAATCCCGTCAACCAAATTTCAAATCCATCAATTTAAATCACATGAATAATGAATAAATAAATGCCAAAATGTAAAACTAAAGTTAGGGAATGAGAGATATGCCTGAAATACACAAGGAATTAAAGACAAATTTGAAGTTTAGAGCCTAGATGATGAATTTACTGTGAAGCCCTTGAATGCTTTTGGGTTTTGATTTTGAGAGACAAAAAGAATGATTTGATCTTTGAAAATAGAAGGGAATGGGGTTATTTTATGTTTAAAGGTCGTACAAGGGGTGAAAAAAACAAATTCCCCTTGCCTCAAGTGAAAAAAATAAAAGCTGGACATTCGTAACACAACAGCGTGGCATGCTAATATCGTTGAGGCTAGCCTCCATGCCACACTGCTATCCCAGAAGTTATCTTCTGTGATACACCAATATCGTGGAACCTCACTGCCTCAGGGTCCCAAAATGACTCCAAACCCTTTTTGAAAATTTTAAAACTTTCCCAAAACATCCCTAAACATAATTCAAGTTAAAAATTGACGTTACGCATACGGGAGAGTCAAGAATAAAATTGTTGAAATTTTGAGGGGTCTTACATAGTGGCTTTAGCGAACATAATGAAGTTATATATCTTGCCTGTTTCATTTTTCAGCTCCACGTTTCATAAGTATATACTCTATTATTGATAAAGGAAGCTCAAAATAATGGGGAAACCTTGAATTGAAGTTGGGAATAGATTGGGGATGTTTAAGTGAACATTTGTCTGCCTAATTCTATTAATTTATAGGTTAATTCTCCTTTTTTTCATTTGAAATTTTTGGAATAACTCTGAATCGAGGCCTAGTCATATTTAATTTCTTGGTACTAGCTAATTGACCCTTGAGGGACATTACCACAATTTTAATTTCTGGATTCCACAAACGGCCCCACAAGTGATTTTTAGCCAAATATATGACCCTGAGCATAAATTTACAATATGGGTATTTTTTCTCATCTTTATGCCTAGATTATTATTTTGATATCATGGTAGTAGGCCAGAGATTTCTTGGAAGGGAAAATCAATTTAGTGGATTTTGAGTGATTTCATCGGTGTCTAGGTAGGCTTGGCTTAACTTTCCTTTAGACTTTGATACTTTTATGGTGTTAACATGGTATTTTGTTAATTTTTGGTAAGGAAATATGGTTTTAATAGTTTGGTAGACATTTTATGAGCCTTATATGCAATTAGAGAACTTCAAAAGATATTTCTATCTTTAATTCCTTCAGGCTTGGTAGATGACATACTTTAGAACTAAGCTATGAAAACCTGGGGCCCTTGGGATCGGATTTTGATGCCTTTGTCTAGGCTTAGGTAGATGGTTTCCTTAGGTTGTACTTTTAAGACCCATTTTTAGACTGATTGCTCCTTTTAAAATAGCTTATTTTGGGATAACACTCCTTTTTGACATAATTGGTCATAACATTACCTTGAGAGGCTAGTTACTAGGACTTGATTTAGTTTCTCATTATATTTTTTATGTTAGCTTCAGTATCCTTAACATTTTGGCCTTAAATCATAACGTTCTCATAATAAATGGAACTTCACATATCTTTAATGAATTTGGTCTTTTAAAATAGGAAAAAGGATTAGTTAGACTTGGATTAAGTATGAGACCTAGATTGTTACCTCAAATTTCATAGTTAGTTTTTGTTTGAGTCCGACGTGTGATTTACTGATTATTATTTGTTAGTTTTGATTTGAGTCTGGCACCCGATTTACTATTTATTATCCGTTAGTTCTGATATGTGTTCAACATTCATTATTAATAAACTCTGGTTACAAATTTAGTTTGAGAATGGTAGGATTTATGGTTATATGTCGTGACCTGATTTCTCAGGTCATGACAACACCTACTATAACCCACAAGTACGTAAGCTAACCCATATTTCAGAATAGCTAGTAACAAACTTTCACGAGAAATAAAGAAAATGATGGTACAAATTTAAATAAAAGACTAATATAGAATACAATCCTAAGACCTAGTGAAGTTGGTAAAGAACTTATAATACAATAGTACAAAATGAAAAATAGAGTAAATATGAATATGTAATCCATCTCCAACTACAAAATAGGGATAAGTCTAATCAATACAAATGAACGTAGGAATACTCCAAATGTCAGGAGCTTACCCCAAATCTCTGATCCAAAGCTGATCCACACGATCATCATAACAATAGAAAGAACTCATATTATAATCCTCAGGTTGTCGAAGTGTAGTATGAGTAACAAACACGTAGTACTTAATAGGCATCACTAGACTGAGATCCAAAGATAATGCAGGCACAAATAATATGTGAAGCAGGAACATAAACTATATGTAACTATCTAGGAAACTAAACATAATCATCTTTTCATGAACTAACCATAATAGCCAACAACAAAGTAACCAGCTAATCTGTATAGATAATAACCTAACCGAGCACCCATTATCCTGAAAGGTACAAGTAAACAATCAACATAAAACAATCACAACTTAGACCTATGCAACCCTTCAAAGGTTGATAAATATAAGAACCAAATAATTATACTGGTGATTGATAATGCACACGAATGAATTAATGCAAGATAAATTGATAATACAATTTCCAATATAAGTGCCAAAATGAACCAAGTGTAGACACCTCCTCTAGCTTAGTAGCTGACAAAGGCAGGACCTATGATGACTATTGTAATGACCCTTTAGATCATTTTCTATATTTTTTTCTCACTTCGACCATTTAGAGCATTCTTATAGATGACATTAGTCATTTATGACTTATAAGAGATGGCAGTTCAATTATCAGGCAATTCGTTTAGTTTTAGAGTCAATTTCTCATTTTAAAGTCTTTGCTGGTAAGATTTGGATATTGGGAATAATCTTTAGTCAAACAACCTCGTATGCCAAGCTTGAAAATTCCAATAACTCTAGAACATTGATTTCAGTCTAGCTAGACCTTTGGTTTGGGTGCCAAGGCTTTCAGACACATTCAAGCTATTGACCTGAAAATAAGGAAAAGCCACTTGGGTATGGGATCCACTTTTCATTGAAACAATCTTGAATGGAATTTTTGACCATATCATTAAGTTTGAAACATCGAACTTGATAGTAGCATAGTTCATCTGATAAATGATGCACTCAGCTAGTGTAGTAGACTTACAAGTCTCCAGATGATGCACTCAACTGGTGCATCTACTAAAGCGACCCTTTAGATGCTTTAATGGCTATCTGGTCACTTTAGCAGCCAGACATGACCCAACGAGCCGCTTTAGTAGAAAGTTGACTGCTAAAGCACAAGCCACTTTAGCACAACTTGTTTTCTTTAGTAGTATATCTTGCATAAGTGAGTACCTCTTTAGTAGCACCTGGGTGCTTTAGCACTGACTGTTAAAATAGCTCGGTACCTGCTTTAGCGGTACCCAATAGCCATCAAACTCTCTATTTTTCTATTTTTTCTCTAATTTTTACATAAGTTCAAGAGTGTAAAATCGAAAAAATATGAAATCTTGGGAGAAACATTAATAGGTTATTTTAGGTTGTTCATAAGCTTTAATTATGCATTTTCTCCAAATTCTTGGTAAGTTTTCAATGAATTCACACTCCTAAATTCTTTCCCGCACATTGGTGGCTTCAAGGAATTGAATCCCTCATCATTTCCTATAAATACTACCACTATTTTGGTATAAAGACCAAGTTTCAAAGAGTTGAAATTTTTTTTTTGAGCAAAGAGTTGGTTATTTATTAGTAAAGATTTTTAGAAAAGCCACCAGCTAATTGGAGTTCGCAAAAGATTGATTTTTTGGTGGTGTCCAAACTTCGATGAAAGCTCGACATCCCATTTTGCTGCTCCAAAAAAGGTAAGTACACCTTGCCTTTCTAGTTTGTTATTATTTTTCTTCTTTACCCTCTTCTTCGCAGTTTTGTAATCATAATCATAGTTGTTGTGATTATTTGTTGTAGAAAGCCTCAAAGGCCATAGGATTTTGGTTATAGCTTTGTTGTTTTGCTCTCTTGGTTTTGTTGAAATTTCAAGTTGTTGAATTTTACTCTGTTATGGAAAAATTTTGGAATAGTAAATTTGCTATCTTTTTGTTTATTGGGTTGATAATTAGTTGTAGTTTTTGGTTGCATTGATTGCAAATTAAGTTATTTAGTGATGAGTTTGTTGCCTCTACTCTTTGATTTTGTTAAAATAGCACTGTTTTGAGATTTTTTTTTCAAACATTTCTTTATTTTTTGTATAGTTGTAAATTTGCTATCATTTTGGTTTATTCGGTTGAGAAAAAAAGTGGAAATTTGTTGTTCCATTGATTGAATACTGATTTTGTTGTTTTTGCTATTTTTTTTATGTTAAAATTGTAAAGTTGTTAAGTGTTTGTGCTGCCCTAAAGAAATTTTCATTCTGTGTTGAAGCATTTTTATGGAGGGTTTGTTGTTTTCCATTAGTTTCTTTGTGAAATACGTGGAACGAAAGGTTTGGAATGATTGTTTAAGTAATGAAACATATTTAGTCCCTTGCATAAAATCTGTGCTATGAGGTTCGCCTTTGATTATGTCTATATTCTTGTGTTTGCCATATTAAAGTTAGTTTCCACATTTTGACAATGTTTCCTTTAGACATGAGAATTTCGTTAAAAATAACCTATGGTAGTCTTAAGTTATCTCTCTAGATGATAATCACACGTTTATTTTAATTTTCTTCAACAATACTTTTCAAATTAAATTAGATATTGCCATATGGGTGTTCCCTATTTCATGTTCTAGAATCTAGGATGCTTTCCTCCCATATTAGTTTTCCTTATTCAAGAATGTTGTTGTCATAGAGATGTTAGTTGATCAAAAGATCCTCTTATTGTAGTTTCAAGTGACAATTGGAGTAGGTTCTTTTGCTTTACTGGAATTGTCATGCTAAGATTAGTTAAATAAATAATAATCTTTATATTCCTTTATTACATGAACTTTCTCCGAATGATCCCAATGAGGACTTCTATCTATAAATCTTATAATTTTGAATTTTTCTTTCTTTGTTTATAAGTCTATTTGTTCTTTGGTTTATTTGTGTTCTTATATATTACTTGCCCTTTCTTATTTGCCTTGCCATTAAATTTTTCTTAAGTCGCTCGCTTTACATTTTTAATTTATTAAACCTTTCTATAGCCTTAAAATATAATTGTTTAACTTTGTTTGTTTGAAATCATGAGATTCTTCTTTATTTTTATCTTACCCCTTCTTTTAATTTGGATTTCTTGGATTATCTGATCTCTTCAATTTTGTGAATTATTTTTCCTTCTACATTTGTGCTTGAATATCCTTTATAGTATCTTGAATCCTCTATCATAATTTAGACCATGTATTAATTTCTATTATATATTTTTTTTTCATGAATCTACCTTAGAGTCTAAATGAACTCTTTTCCATTTACAGTTTCATAATGGGACAATGAGGCCCATCTTTCAAGAAAATTCCAAAAGAAATCCCAAAAGCCAATTGTATGACATACCGATGCAAGAAGATGGAAGAAGGAAAAATGGGTCCAAATCTATTGTTGAAGTCACTAAGAGGCTTAAAAGTTTTAATTTTATTATTTTTTATTATTTTTATTTATTTATCTATTTATTATTCATTCATTTGGGTCTCAAATCTAAAGTTGTAGTTTAATACAGTTGAAGCAAATTTTTGGGCCTTCAATGTCCAAAAACTAGTTTCAGACAGGTGCAAGTGGACCAAATGCCCAAATGGATAGTTTAAGACAAATGATGGGCCGAAACCCTAATTAGTTTAGGGCAGGTCTCATGAATTTGGGCCTAAGAGCCTAAATCTCTTAATTTTTCCCTTTACCTCTTTATATGTTTATGTGCTATTTATTCCTTCACACTTACTTAAATTCCCTACTAAGTCGTCAAGAAATTGATTTTGCACAAACCTCAAAATAACTTTTTCTTTAATCGATTTCTTTCTAAAAAATCAACTTTCTTTTTTAAAGTTAGTCAAAAGTTATTTTCAAATAGTCCGAGTAACCGTAAGTTAAAAGATACTCTTGGTGCCTTAACAATTTTTCAAGAGTAATAGAAACCATTTTCTCGGAATCTTCAAACTTACAAGATTTTTCTTGTTTTGAATATTTTAAGTAAATTTTCAATGGTTTTCTTAATTTTTCTAAATAAATTAAGTGGTGAATTTTAAAAAAAATTGAGTTTGAATTTTTTTTCAAGAGTATTCGAATTCATAAAAAGTCGCAAAAGTCATTTCTCCACAAAACAAACTCCTCTATCCTACCTAAGGACCACGTGGATGGAACTCATTCTACTTATGAAGTATATACTTGTTTCACGATCCCTGCTCTTGAATACCCTCATGGATTTCAACCGGTTCCTACCAATCCCCCTTGTGATTCATGGGCTGATGATGTTCATGCCTCAATGTCCCAAGGAGACATTTTTAGTGCTGATTTCCATCGATCTATTTATCTGCTAACTTAGTTTGTGACTTCTCAGTCATGTAAACCTTACCATGTTGGTTCTGTTGCTCCACCTTCTGAGGTTGCTAGAGTTGGCTGGTTTATTAGATTGAATCCTCCAATCTTCACTGGCTTTAAGATTAAGGAGGATCCTCAAGTGTTTATTGATAAAATGGAGAAGATATTCAGGGTGATGTATGCTACTGATATATTGGGTGTAAAGTTTAAAGAATATCAATTAAAGTATGTGTCATATCAGTGGTGTGAGTAGTGGGAGCAATCGAAGGGTGATGATGTTGAGCAAGCTATGTGGGAGGAATTTTCTAGTGTCTTCCTTGATCGTTTCTATCCTTAGGAGTTAAGGAAGGCTAAAACTAAGAAATTTGTGAACTTGAAGAAGGGAATGATGGCTGAGAAGGAGTATGCTTTAAAGTTCTATCAATTTTCACGTTACGCTATGGAGTTGGTGTCTAGCATGAGGGCTATAAAAAATAAGTTTTCTTCGGGTTTGTCTCATGACATGGTTTTGGAATGCAAGGATGCTATGCTGAACAATGATATAGACATCTCTAGGTGGTGTTCTATATGTAGCAGGTTGAAAATGAAAAGAAGAAACATACAGAATGACAGAAAAGCAGAGTAAGAAGTTTAGATATTAAGAGCAGGGTGGAGGTTAGCAAAATAATGATAGAGATGGTAGGCAGTGGGGTAAGAAGAGGACTTGGGGAAACTCGGGTTCATAATTTTCTACTAGTTCTCTATATTCTAAGTCATTTGGTGATCGTTATTTTCAGAATAATAGTGGTTTTAAAGCCCTAAGTGCCTAATCTCAGGCTTGTGAAGCTCATTCATTTGACTACATACTGTTGAATGATTTAGTCGCACACTTGAAAGATAGCCCATAAAGTCACGGGAATGGTTGGATAATTGGTTTATATGGATCCTTCCTGTATGAAAGCACAGATAAAAATGACATTTTCAAAAATTGACAAGATAAAATTTCCATTTATTCATCAAAAGAAACGTCCCGTTTGAAGCTAGAATTGATTTTCCTTGATACCTAACATAATGGATGAAAGGATCCTTGAATAACCATAAGGTAACCTGAAAATCCTTAGCAAAGACTTCTACAAGACGTTTTATTTTTCCATAGAAATATATTCATTCAAGAAGGGCTCCAAAAGATGTTGATCATAATTGAAAAGATTGGTTCCGTAGAAAGACGAAAGTGGATTCGTATTCATATACATAAAAATTATATAAAAAGAAGAAGAATCTTTGATTTTTTTTGAAAAGGAGTAAATGGGATTCTTTGAAGTAATAAGACTATTCAAATTCTAATATTCGTGGAGAAAGAATCATAATAAATGTAAAGAAGAGGCATCTTTTACCCAATAGCGAAGAGTTTGAACCAAGATTTCCAGATGAACGGGGTAGGGTATTAGTATATCTAATACATAATTTAAATGTGAAAAATTGTCCTCTAAAAAAGAAAATGTTGAATGAATTGATCGTAAATTATAAGAGTTTAAAATCTTTTTGCCTTTGAAAAAAGATAAAGAAGATATTAATCGTAGAGAAAACGGAATTTCCATAATAAATACAAATCCCTCTGATATCATTTGAGAATACAAACTCTTGTTGCACTCCAAAAATGGATTTTTGTTAGAATCATTAGTAGAAATAAGAAAATGATTCTGTTGATACATTCGAGTAATTAAACGTTTCACAATTAGGAAACTAAATTTATTGTTATAAACCGGATTTTCCAACAAAATTGACCTATTTCTATTTAAACCATGATCATGAGCAAATGCATAAATATACTCCTGAAAGATAAGTGGATATAAGAAGTTGTGTTGTTTCGAGCTATCTAGTTATAAATATCTTTGGATTTCTTCCATTTGAAATTCGATTTGAACCAAAGATGGAAGATTTTCAGGGTTATTAAATGATACATAGTGCGATACAGTTAAAACAAAGCATTATAGTATTAATGGATACCTTGGATACAGGTAAACTTCTCAACGGATTCTCTATCATTTCTTTTTTTTTTTTGGTTTCAGTTAATTGGTCTATGTTATAGTATTATAGGATAATAAGATGGTTAGAAATCCTTTATTTTTTCAACCTAATCGCTCTTTTGACTTCGGAAAAAACTTTCTTTATCAATATATTGTTTCTTCTACACATACATCTCTATAATCGAAAATGTTAATAGTTAGGATTCATTAAAATAATCGAGAATCCACTCATGGGACAAGAAACCCTTCCCGCATCAGGAACTAATAAATTTTTAACGTCTAATTAGATCAGGAATCATTCAAATTAAGAACAAAAGCTTGTTGATTTTTATTTCCCTATAATTTAATTGAAGCCACAGCTCTATCCATTTATTCATTCGACCCAACTTTATTTTGTTCCGTTCCAAGAATTCTAACATAGTTTTATGCCCATCTAGGAACAATGAAATATTTTCAAAACTTTCTGTTGATACGACATGCTATTTTTACCATTCATTCCCTTTCAGGATCAGTTGTGGTCTTCCAAACTTTACCGAGAGTATGGACGAATCCCTCACTTCATCCATATGTGAAAAAGACACTAGCCGCACTTAAAAGCCGAGTACTCTACCGTTGAGTTAGCAACCCGAAGAAAATATCAAAAAAATGGTGTAGGTACAATCCGAAGAAAAAGAAATAAAGAGATTAGACAAGACAACCAAAAACCGTTGAAAGAAGAAATCTAAAAAAATAAATTCACCCTTTCTAATTAATTTAAAAGATAAACTAAAACTAAATAGATCCACTTCATTTATCAATTTATCACAATGAATTATATTTGTTCGATACACTGTTGTCAATATAAATATTGAAAAAAAAACAAAAGAAATTTCAATTGAAAACATTAAAAAAAAGCACTTGTGTT
Organism: Capsicum annuum; assembly: GCF_002878395.1. Lineage (NCBI taxonomy): Eukaryota > Viridiplantae > Streptophyta > Magnoliopsida > Solanales > Solanaceae > Capsicum > Capsicum annuum. Next base: position 88,582,691 of record NC_061121.1, read on the forward strand.
GGATTGGCACTACAAATATAATCCAAACCAAATAAAATCGATAGAAAAAAGTATAGATGAGAGAATAAATAAAGAATAAGTGGAAAACAAAACTACAATTTACTTAGATTTATTGAATCCATAATGGATTCAATCAAGTTAAGTGATAAAAGAAAACTTGATTTCTTTGTTAGCTTTAGTAGAGTTCCAATGAAAAACGGAAAACCAACCGAAATGCCCGAATTTATTATTTCTAAGATCAATAAAATAAGAGGTTTTGTCGTTATAGAACATGGAATTCGATGGAAGCAATGATAAATAAATACAAATAGGAAAGGAAAGGGAGGAAATACAAAAAGATAGAAGAGAAAAGTCATATAAAGTTATATACAAATCACTACCCCCCCCCCCCTTTTTGCATTTCCTTAATTTATTCCCTTAATTGAATTTTGGTTGATTAGGACGAAGTTCCTTAAAAAACTTCGCCTTCTTTAAAATATCCTGAACAGTTCCTGTAGGTTGAGCCCCCTTTTCACGGAAATATAAAATAGCAGGAACATTTAAATAAGTTTGATTCTTTATCGGATCATAAAAACCCATTTTTTGAAGATCTTTTCCTTCTCTTTAGGATCGAACATCAATTGCAACGATTCGATAAACAGCTCATTGGGATAGATGTAGATGAACAACACCCCCGTAGAAACGTATAGGAAGCTTTCTCCTCGTACGGCTCAAGAAAATGATTGATTCAAGGTTTTGGTTTTGTCTCTGTATGTATGGAATTCTATCTAAGAAATGACAACTTGGTCCATAAAATGATCAAATCAATTAAAGATGTAAGTCCTTTTTTTTCTTCTTTCTTCCTGAAAATGAAGAAGAAACCATTCGTACTCTCATAACTCAAGTTGGATAACTTTCAAACAGTTCAAAGGAAAATCTTTCGGCAATTTCATTTATTGAGCGGTCTTTCCTCCTCTGTTGTTTGTCTCGTTTAAAATCGGATTCTTCAGTTTGATCCAGTTATTAAGACAATTAAAAGGTGTTTCCTTGTTCTGGGATCCTTTATCTTTGTTTTATTTTAAATCATTGGGTTTAGACATTACTTCGGTGCTTTTTAATCCTTTCAAAATGGCAGCAACATACCCTTTTTGCGATTTCTAGGAAAGAATTCTACAAGATGATGGATTCCCTCATGAAATACTTTGGATCGAAAAAGTTTGATCAATTCAAAGAAATTTTGGAATTTTTAACTTGCTCGAATTGGATTCTTTCGATTTCCATACCGAAGATATATTTACAAAGTTGTTTCAATTTTTTTATTGATTGGCATTAACCCTAGACTCTTACCCCGAGAAATAAATTAATACTTTCTACTCGAGCTCCATCATGGACTATTTACATTCCAAGACAACAAAAAGCGAGGGGTTCTAGTGAAACAGAACCAATGATGTCGAGCCAAGAGCACCTTCATTCCTACATAAAATGGTGGATGTACAAATCCACAACGGATCGTATCCTTCAAGTCGCATGTTGCTGTCTACCACATCATTTCAAATGAAGTTTTACCATAACATTTCTCTAAGAACCAGTATGGAATTGATTCAATTATGGAATCATGAATAGTCATTGGTTGGGCTGATATATAAACACCATAATCTATAGTATAGAGATATAAAGGGATATAAATAATACTATAGATATAGGTGTATAAAGATTTTTCTGAAGAAGTCTCTTAGTAAGAGCCCATCGCTAATATTAATTTGTCTAACATATTATATTAATTAATACATATTATATTAATTAATATATTTATTAAATATTTATTAAATTATTAATTAATACAATATGTATTAGGAATCATGAATAGTTATTTTAATATATAAATAATAAAAAATAAGACAAATAAATGAATTCTTTTTGATTCTGCATCTTCACGTGACTTAATAGGAGAGAAAGATTCAGTTTATAAGGAATGATTAAAAGGAATTTTTAAAACTATTTCTCTTTCTTACTTTCGAATAAATTTAGAAAGTTCTCTTTTAGACATCACATCATTATTCAAAGAAAATTTGATAGTTAAAAATAACTTTTGATCATCTTAGGAAAAAAGATAAGTCTTTTTTTTAAGTGAATCATCAACGATTTCAATGATTTACATTCAATGATTTACAATAGATAAATACACTAAAAAAATAAATCCAATTTTGTTTATGAGTTATGAGATAGATAAAAAAGATTAATGTCAGGTAAGGTTTGAATTCTTATTTTTTTTTCATCTGGATTGATAAAATACAAAGAATGGGGAGGTGTTCGTATCTATCAATTCGATCAAATAGACTGAGCAATTGTCACCCTTTATAGATATTGAAATGAACGCCTTCCCATTACTGATTAACTCCTATCTACGCCATTCTATGGGACTGATGCAGCATAAATCAAAAGAAAATAAGG
>NC_061121.1:88588120-88595755 GCF_002878395.1 Capsicum annuum
CTCCTGCCTCCATCATCTCTTCCAAATTTATGTTCCAATATCTTCTTATCATTTCTCCCCACAACCTCCCCCCTTTTTTTATTCTTAAAAAAAAGAGATGAGGAACCCTGAACTGAAATAAATAATTGTTCCGACGGAACCTTCTCTTCTACCGTAGATTGGACGTAGATACACGACCCAAACCATTATTCTTTTCTATTCATTATTCTTTTTATTACCAAAGCAAATAACCATCCTAAATGCAGATAGCAAAAGAGATGAATCTATTGTTAGGAATCATTAAATCCTATAAATGATTGTTCGGGTATGTCATGAAATTTTTTTGAAAGATAAGAATCAAATAATTTTCTGTGGTGGAACAAAATATCTCTCATCTCCCCCTTGAATAGATTCTTTTTTTTTGTTTCCAAAGGAATGTTGTTATATTGTTTTGAAGGGTGAAATAATCCCTTGAATCCGGTACCAATGGGTATCACCCCCCAAAACAACGTTCTCTTTCAGGCCTTTCAACCAATCGATACGACCCCGGAGAGCCGCTTTTGCTAAAACTCGATCAGTTTCTTAAAAACTCACTTCAGATATAAAACTTTGAGTATTGAGAGATGCTCTTGTTATTCCCAATAAGACAACTCGGTAACAGATCCCCTCTTCCAAAGTGCGACCCATTCGTTTTTCTGGCAACAATCCAATAAGTTCTCCGGGTGAAAAAACATTAGACAATCCATCTTCTGAAACCAACATTTTTGATGTTATTTGACGTAAATAATTTCTATATGCCTATTATGAATCTGCACCCCATGGTAGCGATAAACCTATTGGATTTTATTAACCAAAGAGATTCGGCTTTGCACTATAGTTAGCTCAGCACCAATCAAGAATCCCCAAGGAATTCCAAGAATTTTGTTATACATTTGTTCCAACTCTCAACCCTCTTTTCTAGCTTTATGGATATTGAATCAATCGAACGCACTTCTAACACCGGTTCTACTTTTTGAAGACCCTGTGTTATATCACCAGATCTTGATTTTTCATATATAAATGTAACTAATGTATCTCCTTCGTAAAGGTTTTCTCCATAATGGCCATGAACGGTTGCTCCGAGGGTGGCCAAATAAGGCTTAGCTGATCTATCACTATCGAGTCAACCTAAACAAGTATAACTTGACCCGATTTGAGGGGCGGTCCATTTTTTTCTATACATACATTTTCACAAATAAACTGTCCAAGACTAATTATTTTAGATGTCTCTTCATAATAATTGTGATGGAGAAACGACCAATTCAAATTGAATGGATTTAAAATAATGTTACGACATGGATCGGGATTAAAATTTTCCATTTTCATCCATTAAATAATATTTAAATTTAATCACTTGAAAGGTTTGGTTTAAATTGTCAAGTTGCAAATAGTTAGTTACTAAGATCTGATTATGAGTTATTAAATGGTAAGATGAATAAAAATTCTCAATTGGAAGGCATGTTCCTATAGGGCCCAACGAATTCCTAATTAGAATTAGGGGATCTTTTTTAATTGATTCTTTTATCACAATGTGATATTTTACATCCTTGAATAGCCCTATTCGAGAACAATTGGCTGCTGACAAAATTATCAACGACTGATATTCCTTATTTCTATTCAACAACGTATGAATAGTTCCTTGAGGTTGGTTAAGAGATTGTTGAGTTTTTGCCTTGGAATAGGAATAAATGGAAGAAAAGGGGTTGATATTGGTACAATCTGATCCATTATCAGAGAGCAATTCTAACCCTAACGGATCATTTTTTTTGTCGATATACGAAATAGGGGATTTTACTAAGTTAATACTTAGGAAATGTCGAATCAAACCATTTGTGCTTATTTCAATAAAAGAAGCACGAGCTTCTTCACAAGAAGAACTTTTTTTGTCTTGGTTCCAATTCAATACTAAACAAGTCCGAACTAATTGAATACTTGTGTCAGAAATTCCTCGAATCGGTTTGCTATTTCCATAAGGATATAATTGACAATTCAAAGTTTCACATTATCTCTTTCCTGTAATGGATCCGGTGGAAAAAGGGTTGCTAAATTTATACCATCCGTTATTTCATATGTGACGACAGGTCGAACTAAAACAAAAAACCTTTTATTACTAGGTGTAATCCGTTGGACATAGACCCAATTTTTAGCTTTTTTGGATTCCTTGGAATTTATTTTTCCTATTCCTGATGGTATCAAAATGCCGATATGTCTGGATATCTTATTTGTCTCTCCGGGAAAATGGATATCTCCAGAAAATATTTTAAGTTCAATTTGTTTGTTTTTTCTCTCTACTCGGACCAACCCACCGACTCGGCTTCTTAGATTTAAGGTGATTTGTGTATCTACCCCAACGATACTGTTGTTCCGTACCATTATAGAAGAAAATTCAAGCAAGATATGCACCTCTTCAGGAATGAAAAAAATTGATCTACTTTCATTTGGTATTTTGATTGAAATTCCTTGACTCGTAATACTCAATCAAATCCTCTTTTTTGATGACTGAATGAGTTTCTATAGTCCCATATTTAATAATGCCTGAACTCTTTCTTCTGTATCGAGGATCATCGAAATAAGCAAGAATACTATTTCAATGGAAAATACCATTTATAGGGATTTCAATCGAGATACCTGAATAGGGTGTTAGTTAATTCTTGTGTTCTTGAATCGAATGTAGTGGAATGATGAATTTATTTCTTTGCCTATTTGACAATAAATCAAAATTCTCATGGAGAATAGGCAAATATACAAGATTATACTGACTAGTACATATGATTCGATTAAGGTCTGAATAATTAGAAATCTTATCTTCTTTTTTAACATAAAAATCAAAACTAAATAATTTCTGCCTCGCCTGATCATTGGTTACTGAGAGGTTAGAAGTATATCTTCGCTTGCCAGAAAGAGAATGCACATTCATTTGATCCTGATCCTTGTGGATCAAAAGGTAGACTAGACTAGACCTGCACGACCCTCCTAATAATATCCATAAATGAATTGTTTTTGGTAATAGATGAACATTACTGTATGTAAATTCGGGTGCATGATAGATATCGGTACTCCAGTGCATTTCTCCATCTGAATCAGAATAAATATGTTTTCGAACCTTCTCTTTAAAATTCAAAGTTGATATTCCTGTGCGAATCTCAGCAATTACTTGTTTTGATTCTACATATTGATCGTTTTGAACTAAACGCAAAATTTTGGGTGGAATATTCACATTATGTAGAATATCTTCACTCTCAATAGTTACATACAAGTCAATAGAACATATAAAGGCGGGATGCCCATGACATGTACGTGTCGGATGAACCAAATCCTCATTGAATTTTATTTTTCCATTAGATGGGGCTCGCACATGTTCTTCAGTACCCCCCGTGAATACTCCTCCGGTGTTAAAAGTTCTTAATGTTAATTGACTACCCGGTTCTCCAATCGATTGACCTTCAATAATACTTACAGCTTCCCCCAACTCAACTAGGTCGCCATGAGTAGGATTTCGGCCATAACATACTCGACAAATCCAAGATATACTCCTACAAGTAAAGGGAGTTCGAATAGAGATTGGTTGTGCCTGAAAGGTTATGAATCAATTTACAAGTCCAATGACAATGTCTTGATTTCTAGTGGCAATACATCGCGAACCCATGTATATATCATCTACTAATACATGGCCAATTAATGTTTGACTAAAAATCCTTTTCGGCATCATCCCATTCTGAGGACTCACAGCAATACCCCGGGCGGTGCCACAATCCGTTCGATGGAAAACAATGTGTTGAACTACTTCAACAAGTCTACAAGTGAGATATCCAGCGTCTGATATTTGTACAGCAGTATCCACAACTCCTTTACGGGCTCCGTAGCAAGAAATAATGTATTCTGTTAAAGAGAGTCCTTTACGCAAATTTCTTTGAATAGGTAAATCAATCATTTGTCCTTGAGGATCCGACATTAATCCTCTCATACCTACTAATTGATGTACCTGAGATGCATTTCCTCTAGCTCCCGAGAAATACATTATATGAACTGGATTAAAAGGGTCAGTCATCCTAAAATATAGATTCATTTCTTGTTGCAAATATTCACTTGTAGCATACCATATTTCAATAGATTGACATAATTTTTATACCGCGTGTACATTCCCATAATGATGGTGATTTTCCAAAATCAAACTTTGTTGTTCAGCATCTTGAACGATCCATCCTTTAGAAGGTATTGTTAAAAGGTCATCAATTCCTAATGAAATGGATTTAGCAATAGCTTGTTAGAACCCTAGAGTTTTTACTTGATCCAGGATATGTGATGTATATGCCATTCTGAAGTGCTTTATTAATCTACTAATAAGTCATTTCAAGGCAGTTTCATCTATCACTTTATTGTGAAAGACCAAATTGGCCCGTTCTGCCATAAGTACCTCCATATTTCGCTGAGTAGGATTCGACAATGGGTTTGAGTCGATGATTATAAAACTTCCTTTTATCAATCTTGATTTGCGTATAAATTCCGAAACTATGTACCTAGCTGAACTGGAGAGCCCTGAAGTCCCACGGTATCATAGAATTACGTTAGGTACCATATGAATAGGCTTGAGAAAACCCCTGTATAGCTTCTTTGATTTCTTAATAAAGAGCAATATGACCAATAGTGGTTCGAATGTATATAAAAAGGATTTACTTTTTAAAACTTTTTACTATTAGATAGTGTCCATAAATCTCATTAAAAGTACCTAAAGATTCATAGTGAACTTCGATGGGAGTTTCTCTTGAAGAAATAACGCATTGATCTAGTCACTACCGGAGCCACAAAGGACTATCTCAATTGATTCGTTTCTGCCGATAAGCCCCAATTGCATCATAGGAATTAAAAAAAGGGTTCTTTCGTATTCTTATAGTAACTATTGTCACTTCTTTTTTGATTTTGATAGTTTTTGTGATTACATGGATTATATCTATTTACACAAATACCTCGATGATTTTCGCTCATTAATACATAAAGTACAATAAGCATATTTTGCATTGGTACGGAAATGGGATCCCCAATAGCCAGAGACAAGAGATTCATATGAGAAAACATAAGTAAACGGGCCTCTACTTGAGCCTCTAAGGATAAAGGTACATGAACAGCCATTTGATCTCCATCAAAATCGGCATTGAATCCCTTGCAAACTAATGGATGTAAACAAATAGCTCGTCCCTCCACTAAAACGGGCTGGAATGATTGTATGCCTAATCTATGCAGAGTGGGTGCTCTATTCAGCAATACAGGATGTCCCTGCATAACTTCTTGAAGGATTTCCCATACAATCATCTCTTTTTCTCGAATTTTACTCTTAGAAACTCCTATGTTTGAAGCAAGATGTTGTCTAATTAGACCACGAATTACAAATTTATGGAAAAGTTCTATTGCTATTTCACGAGGCAATCCACATCGATGTAATGAAAGTGAAGGACCCAGGACACTGACAGAATGTCTTGAATAATCAACTCATTTGCCAAGCAGAGTCTCACGAAATCTTCCCTATTTGCCTTCAATTACATCAGAAAATGACTTGTAAACTTTATTATGAACGTCCCTCATTGGTTGTCCCCGGATTCCATTATCAAGAAGTGTATCTACGGCTTCTTGTACTAATTTCTCCTGACACATTACTAATTCTTCTAGCGTAGATCTACTTGTTGTTAATAGATCGGTAAGGGTATTTTTCCAATAGATAACTCTTCGATAGAGTTCATTAATGTCTGAGCTCATTAGTTTACCCCCATCTATCTAAATGATCGGTCTCAACTCAGGAGGAAGAACTGGTAATATACACAAAACCATCCATTCTGGCTTTATATTTGTTCGAATAAAATGCTTAGCCAATTCTACGCGTCTAACCAAAAAGTCCTTTTTTCTTCCAACCTTTCAATCTTCCCATTCATTCCCTGTGTGACCTTCTTCCCCCAATTCTTCCCATTCCACCAATGAATTTTCTGTAATAATTTGTAAATGTAGATCGGCTAATTGTTCTCGGATAGCACTTGCACCAGTAGAGATTTCTTGATTGTGAAATGTATCAAAACCCTGGGTAGTAAAAAAAAGTGGGATGCTGTATTTCCAAGATTGTATTTCATATTCGAATAAACCTCGTAATCGTAAGAAAGTAGGTTTTTTAGTTATGGGCCTAGCAAAAGAAAAATTGGGATAGGATTCTATAGGATCTCCCCCCCCCCCCCCTTCAAAATCGGACGTGAAAGTTTTCTTTCATCCGGATCAAGTAGGTCCACAAAATAAGGAAAGGAGTTCTCATTTTAAAACTCTAGAAAATCCCAAAATAAAAGGGTCTACTCCTTACTCAAGTTCCTAGTGAAGACGAAACAAGATTTCAGTGATTCCGTCTTTTATTAATTCTTTATTCAAATTCAATACCAATAAATAGATAGAAAATTCTTGAGTAGTCTACTTCCCTTTGAATGATAAATCCCATAACTCTTAATAATTAAATTAAAGGAATACCTTGGAACCCATAAGGTATTTACTTTTCTATATATTATTCTATTCGATCTTTTAGGTCCCGACTTCACCTCGATGGTTAGGCCACCACGCCCTTAAAGTCTATATACGAAAGATAGACTCCTGGAACCATGACATATTTTCTTACTTGAACATAATTTCTTTCCACGAAAAGAAAGGAAATGGTTCATTCCACAAAATAAAAAGCTTTTTTTACGAGGTACAAATAGAAATTCCTCTTTATTTGATTTGTTACAAAATCGACCATAGATCAATTCCCCTTTTATTTGGGGGTATTGACTACACCCCAATTCTGAGCTTCATGTTACTCTTTCCAAGTGACATGTCAGGTCCAGGCCATTCCAATTGGATTGACTAGGATGACAGTTTTTCCTTCCAAGTCTGTAAAATCAAAATTTTGATCAAATCACACATCGCACTATACTAGGCCTTCTAATTCTTGAAGAGGTTTATCTAAAAGATTCGCAATATAATTAGGAAGACATTTTAAATACCACACATGGGTTACTGGGCATGCGAGTTTGATATATCCTATTTGATACCTTCATATCCGAGAATCAACAAATTCGACTCCACATTGTTTACAAAATTTTGGCTCTTCTTTTTCATCTTCGATTACTCGATAATTTCCACAAGCACAAATTCCGCTTTTTATAGGACCAAAAATTCTTTCACAAAATAATCCATCTTTTCCAGTTTATTAGTTTTGTAATAAAAAGTATAGGGTTTTGTTACCTCTCTAACTATCTCTCCATTAGGCAGGATTTTTGTGGCCTAAGCACTTATTTGTTGAGGAGAAACAGATCCAATTCGAAGTTGTTGATGTTTATATCGATCGATCATAGAAGAAAATTATTATTCATTCCAATTAAGCTTCCTTCCTATTAATCTGGAAGTTCTTCTCAGATACAAGAAAATGATTCAGCTCCAAATCTAAAGATCGTAGTTCTCGAACGAGCAATCGAAAAGATTCTAGATTATCTTCGGGATTTGGTATTGTTCCCCCAATGATCTTAGTACCAAGTACTTCCTGGTGAGCTCTAATATGATTCGATTTATAAGTAAGCATCTCTTGTAAAATATGAGCAACCCCAAACCCTTCTA